>NC_133432.1:4929166-5031666 GCF_011762505.2 Arvicanthis niloticus
TGGAAACCAGTCTCATGTCTCTCCAGGAACATGGTGGTGGCTTTGAAGGAACTGTCCATCCGGGGTGACTTCCGGACCACTGTGGAATATCTCGTTAACCTTCTGGAGACAGAGAGCTTCCAGAACAACGATATCGACACAGGGTGGCTGGACCACCTCATCGCTCAGCGGGTGCAGGTAAGAGGCTTTGCCTCCCTCTCCCTGCCAGGGGTGGGGTGGGGTGGGGTGGTGGAGATCCGTTTCCCACAGATACTGAGATGTGGAGTCTTTCCTAGGCAGAGAAGCCGGACATCATGCTGGGGGTGGTGTGTGGGGCCTTGAACGTGGCGGACTCGATGTTCAGAACCTGCATGACGGAATTCTTGCACTCCCTGGAGAGGTAGGGCGGGCAGTTCTTTCTTTCCCCTCCTGTGATGTGTGTGTGTGTGGTGTTTGGAAGGCAGAATGGGGCTTTTGTTGTTACTGTTGTTCGGAGATGACTCTCATGATGTGGTCCATCAAAACTGATCCTCCTGCCTCAGCCTCCTGAGTGTCACCATGCTAGGTGGTGGGCTTTGAAGGCAGGTCAGTCATCGCCGAGCTGGGACACCTCTCCTGTGGCCTTTGTTCACACTGCTCAGGAGAGACTGCGGGTGGGTGTAGGGAGGCTTATGGTTCTGGAGAGCCTGTGGGGAGGGTGAAGCCAGCCAGGCGGTTTCTGCTTGGATCATCGTTTGACAGGACTGTCCTATGCACTGTAGGGTGACACGTCCAGCAGGGCAGTGAACAGGGTTCAGGGGGATCACCTGAAAGAGAAAATGGGGGAAACAGGAGAATGTACAGGATGATGGCTTGTCTATAGGCTGATCAAACCGTCATTTTAATTTTTTTTTCACACAGGGGTTATATACACATAGAGGCAGGATGTGGGGAAGGGGATGACGCAGGAGCGTCGGTGTTCTCAGGGGGAGTACAGACATCTTCCAGAACAGAGTGTTGGCTGGGTGAAAGTTTACAGAAGAAGCAGGGAACAGGTCATTGTGACTCTGTCTATGATTCATTTGTGCTTATCTAAGCTGGCACCTTCCACCAAGGCTACCTAGCCACAAGGCCTATGACTATTTATCCAGGCTGGTAAATTTCCACCAAGGCTGGCTGTTTACAAGATCTTATAGCTATTTGTTTTAGGGTTAGTGTTTTTCCACAGAGATCAAGACTTTGTGTTAGCAAGCTTGTATGGCTGACTTAGGCCTATGGCTGGTTTTAGGCCTTCACTGTAGAAGCCAGGCTGCTCCTGGCAACAGTGGAATGTATGTCTCTTGCCTACTAGATGCCAAGGGAGGCCATTCCCCGAGTGTCCCAGCCATAGGAACAAATAGCCCTCTCTTGAGAAGTGTTGTGACAAATGAAAGACAGAAATGTCCCCACAAAAAGCATGGTCACTTATCACCTTTGAGTGACAGACAGCTCACGCGCTAGAGGGTGGCAGGCCACAGACTGGACGTTTTTGCCTCATTTATAAATACACACATATTTATTAATGATTTACTTAATTTTACTTTATGTCATTGACTGGTGTTTTACCTGCATATATGGATATGTGAGGGTGTTGGATCCCCTGGAACTGGAGTTATAGACAGTTCTGAGCCACCATGTGGATGCTGGGAATTAAAGCCGGGTCCTCTGGAAGAGCAGCCAGTGCTCTCAACCACTGACCCATCTCTCCAGCCCTGATCCCACATGTATTTTTTTGTTGAAATGTTTTGTGTTTGTTTCCCAAGCTACTGCACCCTCCTGCCCCACCCTCCCCAGTTCCTGGTTTATAAACACATACCTCCACACCTTTCATGCAGGCTCTCTCCCAGAACAAGGTTTGAACCCGTTTTAAAATGACCCATTCTTCACTAAGCCATAGTCCTTGTTCAGGTGTCTCTGTCTAATCAGGTTTTTATATCACAATACCACAGAACAGGGGCTTGTAAACAACGGAAGACATGGCTTACAGTTCTGGAGGCCGGGACATCCAGGGTCACGCCCTGGGTCAATTCAGTAGGTACCAGTTCCTCTCTGGGATCTGTGTCCCACACTTTTAATAAGACTTGGCTCCATCTGGTTTGCTGATGTCCAGGAAAGGCCAAAGCCAGTCTGTCATGGAGTTCCAGCCTCTTGAGGGCCATGGAAGGTGTCACTGAGCCCAAGAGAGTGCTATAGGGATCTCTGCTCCTTCCTGGACTGATGGCAGGCACGGCTTTTCCTTCAGGGGTCAGGTCCTCCCGGCTGACTCTCTGCTGAACATTGTGGACGTTGAGTTGATTTACGGAGGCGTCAAGTATGTTCTCAAGGTAAGGGCCCGTGCGTCTCAGAAATCCCCGCCGTGCTGAGCCCGGTGGGAGCTTGTTTCATTTCTTCTGTGAACCTGGCGTGGAGTGGGGTCTGAGCAGTGTGTCCCTCAGGACTCGCCGTGGAGTCCACGGTCCACGGCCTTGAATCCTAAACAGTCTTGAGTATAGAAGAGGAATTTTGAGTGGAACCCAAAGAATGCTGAAAGCCACGTCTCGCTGTCTTTTATCCCAAACCATTTGTGTATGTGTGATGTAATACATGTGTATGTTATGAAGATACGTGCATGAGGGTAAGCCTCCGGCTGGTATTTCATTGGGATGGAAGTGTGGAGCCTGGGCCAGAGCTCACTGCACATGCCTCCCTCTTGGGCAGCGCTCACTGCACATGCCTCACCCCTGGTCAGCGCTTACTGCACACGCCTTTCCAATGTCCCAGATCTCTGGTAAGCCTCAGTCCATGTTCAGGTGTCTCTCTCTACTCAGGTTTTTATAGCAACATGCCATAGAGCAGAGTCTTGTAAAAGAGGAAGGCGTTGCTCACGGTTGCAGAGGTTGGGGCATCTGGGGTCATGGCATGGGTCGGCTCAGTATCTTCTGAGAAGCCATTTCCTGGTCTCTAGTGGGGAAATTGCTGTGTATCTTCATGCGATAGAGGAAGGCAAGGGAGCTCTTTGGAGTCCCTTTAAAAATTTTAAATTGCTAGGCAGTGGTGGCGCACGCCTTTAATCCCAGCACTTGGGAGGCAGAGGCAGGCAGATTTCTGAGTTCGAGGCCAGCCTGGTCTACAGACTGAGTTCCAGGACAGCCAGGCTTACACAGAGAAACCCTGTCTCGAAAAACAAAAAACAAAAACAAAAACAAATTTAAATTGAAGCCAGGCAGTGGTGGTGCAAGCCTTTAATCCCAACACTTGGGAGACAGAGGCAGGTGGATCTCTGTGAGTTCAAAAGGGCAGTCTGGTCTACAGAGGGAGTTCCAGGGCTACACAGAGAAATCCAGTCTTGAAAAACCGAAAAAAATAGTTTTAAATTGAATTTATTTATTCATGTGTGTATGCGTGTGTGTGTGTGTGAGTGCCATGACGTGTGTGTGTGTGTGTGTGTGGGGGGGTGTAGGTCAAAAGCAGCCTTCAGGAGTTGATTCTCTTCCTGCCACGTGGGTCCTAGGGATCAAACTCAGCTTGTCAGGCTTGTAACCGCCCTCGTGACGCATGTACCTGAACCAGCGATCCCGCTTCCGAGTAAGATCTCCTTTGAGGCTTGGTTTCGGCATTGGGATGTCGGAGGCACACACGGTTTTAGTGGACCAGGTCCCTGATGAAGCCTCCACAAGATGCCCCACCCAGCGTCCAAGCTGCAGTACCCCACCAGCCACAGTGATGCACGGGCCCTGTCTCTGCAGCCTGGAGCCTGTGTCCACACCCAGGGCCAGAGTAGACTGCTGGCTCGTGGGTGCCCCTCATGGGGATTCTGATCTGAGCCTGTCCCCGTAGGTGGCCCGGCAGTCCCTGACCATGTTCGTCCTCATCATGAACGGCTGCCACATCGAGATCGATGCCCACCGGTTGAACGACGGGGGTCTGCTCCTGTCCTACAATGGCAGCAGTTACACCACGTACATGAAGGAAGAGGTAGACAGGTGAATGAGGGCGTCGGCCATGGCCCCGGGCAGCATGGAGCATGCCCAGATCTTTCTGTGGGAGGTGGAATGCAAAACTGACCTCTGTGTAGGTCTGGGGTTCTCCGGTTCATTGTGGGGCATCTGGAGAGGGTGCACGGCTGGAAATCCATGCACCTGGCAAGAATTGGAGGGTAAGGGACCCCAGGCAACGCCTTTATGCTTACCAGAGGATTTAGAGCCAAACAGGACATAGCAACCAGCTCCGTCATCTGCGGGCTAAGTGAGGAGGTGCCTGCTGCTCTGGGTCTGAGCTGCAGGGCCCACAGCCCTGGAGGGTAGGCGTGGAACAGATGCAGGATTCAGCGGCTGGTTAGTGAGCCACTGTGAGCAGCATGCTCAGCTAGGGATGAGAGGACACTGATGTCACCACTCCTGGGCTTCCAGCCTATTACAGGAGATGATGCACAGGGGCAGGAAGATGGGTGGGAGGATACTGGATGCTGCAAGTTGTAGGCGTGGAGCATTGCATGATGGGTCCAGACACCTCCGGTTCCCATTTGCGTGACCATGCTGAAGTCACAGTGGTACATGGATGACCCAGGTGTAGGAGGCCATCCAGACCTTCACCAAAGAGAACGAGTGTGTGTGTGTGTGTGTTTGTGTGTGTGTGCGCACGCGAGCGCAAAATCAATTAAGAGTTATTGAATAGAATTGATTGATATTTTTTATGGATCGATTTCCCTGTGGCAGGGCCTGGGGGGATTACGTCAGTAATAGAAACCAAGTTTCAGCCAGAAGAAATAAAGGCCCTTATGCCTCACGGAGGGTGACAGAAATGCCTTCCCTGGAAAGGAGAAATTCCCCTAAAGTCTGGCGCCCTTGCTGGGCCTCATCCATCACCCACATCCCCGCCCCCTCCCGTAGTTACCGGATCACTATCGGCAATAAGACGTGCGTGTTTGAAAAGGAAAACGACCCCACTGTCCTGAGATCCCCCTCGGCTGGGAAGCTGATGCAGTACACGGTGGAAGACGGAGACCACGTGGAAGCTGGGAGCAGCTATGCGGAGATGGAGGTGAGCGCAGAGCCTGCCCTGGAGCTGTGGGTCTGAAACCCCGTCCCTCAGCCAATGGGCCTTGGCGCACTCCTTGGCCTCTGAGGTTCAGCCAAACTTGTGATATCCAAAGGATACTTTTAAAGGAGCTCAGATAGTGTACATCTCCTGGGAAGGAGCAAGAACTGCTTAGTGCCAGGTGGTGGCGTCGCACGCCTTTAGTCCAAGCACCCAGGAGGATCTCTTGAGTTCTGGGCAAGCCTGGTCTACAGAATGAGTTCTGGGACAGCCAGGAATACACAGAAAAATCTTGTCTCAAAAAACAAAAAAACAAAACGAAACAACAACAACAACAACAAAAAAAACCTGCTTAGTAATGATAATGCCAATTATTAAAATCACAGGCCATCACAGACTGAGTACTGACCATCCAGTGGCTGCTGATATAAACGCAATAAATAAATAAATAAATAAATAAATAAACGCACGCACACACATATGTGCATATATACATATATGTATATATATACATATATACGCCTATGTATACATATATGTGTGTATATATATGTGTGTGTGTGTGTGTGTGTGTATATACATATATTACATTACTGTGCTGATAATGGACCCTAAGACCTAAAGCATGCCAGGCAAGTGTAATAGCACTGAGCTACACCCCAGCCCCGTTGTTTATAACATCAGCAAGTTCCTGAGGCGGGGACACATGTGATTCCTGTTATATGCATGAAGAAATCAGACCCAGGAGGGCGAGCTGAGGATCTTGCTTCCAGAGAACACCCAGAGCCAAGCTTCAAGCCTGGCATTGGCTCTCCGCTGTGAGGAAATAGAATGGCTGTTATGGAGAGCTGCCTTCCTGCACAGGCCGGGTCCTTCACCTCAGTTATTCTCTATGATGGAGAGGACTAGCCGCCATTTTACAGAGGGGACACCAAGACTCAAAGACAAAGGCAGTGTTTGGAATTCACAGAGGTGACGGATGGGGTTCTTGGGCACAGGGACAGCTGAGCAAGGAGCAGCATTGGTCCTGTGGCTCCAAAGTTGGTACCATGATCACAAACCTCATGTCTTAGGCATCTTCAGACACCGGGTCAGGCAAATGAGTCGCAGGACAGACCTCAGGCAGGAGCTTCCTTTTCCAAAGCACTGGCTGAAGCACGCCCTTAACCACGGGCATGGGTTCCATGTCTGCTTTATACAGCTGCGGTGGGGAGGGCGGCCTAGGGCAGTGTGTTGTTCAGCAATGGGTCGTGGTCTTAGTTAAGGTTTTACTGCTGTGAACAGACACCATGACCAAGGCAACTCTTAGAAGGACATAATTTAATTGGGGCTGGCTTACAGGTTCAGAGGTTCAGTCCATTATCACCAAGGTGGGAGCATGGCAGCATCCAGGCAGGCAGGGTGCAGGAGGAGCTGAGAGTTCTACATCTTCATCTGAAGACTGGCTTCCAGGCAGCTAGGATGAGGGTCTTAAAGCCCACACCCAGAGCGACACACCTATTTCAACAAGGTCACACCCATTCCAATAAGGCCACACCCCTTCAAGGCCACACCCACTCCAGTAAGGCCACACCTCTCCCACAAGGCCACACCTCCTCAAATAAGGCCACACCCACTCTAACAAGGCCACACCTCCCACAACCCACTCCCTGGGTCAAGCATATAGGAAACATCACAGACACGTTCTGAGAAATATGTCCCAAATATGTCGTGGACAACTTTGTCACGTGGACACTGCATAGCATATTTGCACAGACCTGGAAGGTGTCAGTCACTTGAGGTGTTGACGTGAGTTCTAAGCATGGGATGCGAGTGGCTGCCGCCATGACGTGACCTACTGTGTCTCAGCGTTAAGTGTGTGCTGCACTTCAGCAGACCGGTAGTGCCACAGCTAATTCACACCAGCATTGCCACAAACGCACGACAGCTCAGGCATGGCGGCTATGGTGTCACGAGGTTATCAATCGCCGGGGTCAGCGTCCTTAGAGTCACGTGACGGAGGTCTTCCTTTGAAAATAGGAGGGGTCTGTAGCTGCAGCTCAGCGGTAGACCATTTTTCTAGCATGCATGACACCCGGGTTCTGCCCCCAGCCCCACAAATCGAAAAGGGAAAAGCGGTTTCTGTGTCCGTGAAATGGGCGGCACACACACCTGCTCCCTGGCTGGCCTTGTAGACAGAGCCCATGTCTGGATGGCGACCATGCTGGTGCACAGCAGGCTGGGAGAAATGCCAGGTTTCTCGTCTTGTGTGTGAGTGCCACCCAGAGATTTTGCTGTCACCATAATGCAACCCCCGCTCCACAGCCACAAGCTTTCAGTGACTCTGGGTGCCGGTCCCTGGGGAACTCTGACCTATTGTTTCTGGCAAACAGGTGATGAAGATGATCATGACCCTGAATGTGCAGGAGAGTGGCCGGGTGAAGTACATCAAGCGGCCCGGCGTTATACTGGAGGCTGGCTGCGTGGTGGCGAGGCTAGAACTCGATGACCCTTCAAAAGTGCACGCGGTACGTGGGATGCTGTACGTGGGACGCTGTGCGTGGGTCGTGGTCCTCGCTGCTTTGGCTGGCCCAGAAGGTCCCACCGTGTCGTCCTGTTCAGAGAGAACAGACCAGAGTTTCTCCATTCTGTCCGGGCTGTGTCATTCGCAGACACACTAGGCTCAGGTGATGATGGAACATGTCAGCTCTGCCCCTGTCTTCTCCATTCCCTTCCCAGCTCGTAATCTTGCTTGAAGCAAAGACCAAGATCCATGCAGAGCCATGATCATGGCTGTGGTTTTCCCTCTGTCCCTCTCCCTGGCTTTGGGAGCCCACACATGCCTCCCACCCTAGAGCCGGTTCCCTCTGGCTGGAAGGACCTGCCTTGGCCATGGCCTGCCCACTCTCACAGTGACAAGATTTCTCGCCCTGTCTGTGAAGCTGACTTTTGCTTTCTTTCAGTGCTGGGGATAAATCCAAGGTCTTTATCATACTTGGCAAGTACTCCGGCATTGAACTACACCCTGGCCCTTGGATTTAACATTTTATTTTATTAACTGTTACTGTTATTGTTGGTGGTGGTATTGTGTGTGTGTTTGTGTACCATGGTGTGTGAGCAGAGATTGAAGGACAACTTTGGGGAGTTGATTCTCTCCTACTACAGGTTCAGACTTGTATAGCCAGGATTTATCTGCTGCGCTATCTCACTGTCCACATATATGTGTGTGTGTGCGTGTGTGTATGTATATATATGTGTGTATATATATGTCTGTGTGTGCATGCACATATATATATACACACACACACACATATATATATATAAAATCATGCCAGGTTCTGTGAGTGATCTGAGACCGTCACCTTTAAAATACTATTTTGTTCAATTAGTGTTTACTATATAAACCAGATTTTTATCTTTCATGCAGCTTTAGATTCTCAGGATTAGAGATCCTATAAAGGGTTCTCATGTTCCATGTGCCCAGTTTCCCTGTTATTAATTTAACAGTACTTACTGCTAATTACTATTAATGTTTAATTATTGTGACCATACCATTAGTCACAGTGACCCTCCACTGATGCGTTAACAACAGAATACTCAGATTTCCATGTTTTTTAAGATGGTAATTAAAGATACATAACTTACTATCTTCACCCCTCTCTCTTCCTCTCCCCACTATGTGTGTGAGTGTGTGTGTGTGCGTGCACACATGCACGATGTGTGTGCGCGCCCATGTGTGTCCACATGCTAGGGACTAGAACCCAGGGTTTCACGAATGTCAGGTATCATGTACTGAGCTTCCCTGCATGAGTCCTGCCGCTGTCTCCATTGTGAACATCCTGGGTGCTAAACCGGCATTGTTAAGTAAACACCACCACTGTTCAAAACCCTTCTTCTTACTAAAAAACTAAAACCCGGGTTCACTGGATACCCACTTTCTATTCCTCCTCCTCCTGCCCCGGCAGCCATCCCTCTGCATCTTCCCCTAGGGATTCGACACTCCTGGGTTCCTCGGATGACGGGAGTCAGGCTCACTAGCCAGTCTGTCACTGGCTGACTTCGCTTAGTGTAGAGCGTATGCATTGCATGTGCAAGGCCCTAGGTTCATAGGTTCAAGTCCCAGGCCTGGAGAGGTGACTCTGATTAAGGGCAATCACTATTCTTGTAGAAGAACTGGGTTTTGATTCCCAGCCCTCATGTCAGGCAGACATGACCAGTGCCTCATATGGGGCACCTCACGTATGTGGACATACCCCACTCCCAATCCACACAACTAAAATCTTCAATCTAAATTAAATGTAAACATTTAACTCACATTAATGAAGCCAGGCATGGTGGTGCAGGCCTACAGTGTCCGTCCTCCAGACTGGAGCATGAGGGATGTGATGTGGTGAGAGCAGAACAAGGCCAGAACCTACAAAGGAAACCAAGAAGAAAATAGGGAGATAGTCGTTATCAAAAAGAAATTAGAACAAAAATAGAACTAATTCCCTCTAAAATTGGGGTGTAAATTACTATTGATAATATTTAAAATGGCATGGCCCAATCTGGCTTGTTCTTATGGGGCCGCCATGTTCCCAACTAGACAAGGCCTGAGGCCATGAGGGGCAGCGTGCTCCCACCGATGCTCTGCTCTGTCCGAAGCTCAGGCCGGCCAGAAGCTTGGGCCCTGGCACCCATGAGACGGCAGCGTGGGAGATGGCTCTGCCAGTCTATCACGCTGTCTCCACAAAGCCTGGCTGAACCCCAGACAATACCAGCCATTCTCACGGTACCCAGTAGAAATGAGACTCTAAAGCTTAATTATTATCCAAAGGCTTTATACATCTGGAAATGTTCAATTAACAAAATGCCCACACAATTAGCGTTGTTACCCAATACCTAACCTTAAGATATAAATCCTTACCCAGGATTATTCTGGACCCATGCATAGCTCTCCGTGGCTCCTACATCTCTGCTCTCCTTTTAGAGCCTCCTCTTCCTTCTCCTCTGCCTCTCCTTCTCTTCTCCCACATTAGCTCCTCCCACACCAGCTCCTCCCAAACTACCGAGTTTATTGTAAGATGTAGCTGGGGAAATATTCTGCTACAAGTTACCAATTTTATGTCATTCACAAAAGAGATAATTTGAAAACCCTGGATCCAGACTAGAACTTTAGTAACCTTGGGTTTCCCGGTTGTTGTTGTCTCTTGCTTACATCTCAGGTTTCAAGTGAGTAGGCCAGTGGGCTGCATCCTGGTCTGTCTGTGACTTGTCTTCACGTCTCACAGGCTTGCTCATCTGTGACCCGTCCTCGTGTCTCACAGGCTTTCTGTTCTGTCTGTGATCCTTCCTCATGTCTCGCAGGCTCCCTGTTCTGTCCGTGACACATTTTCATGTCCACAGGCGCAGCTGTTCACGGGGGAGCTCCCTGTCCAGCAGACTCTGCCCATCCTTGGGGAGAAGCTGCATCAGGTGTTCCACAGCGTCTTGGATAATCTGACCAATGTCATGAGTGGCTACTGCCTGCCCGAGCCCTTCTTCAGCATGAAGGTGAGGGCCTGCAGGACCGGGTGTGCACAGGGCCCTGTATGGGGCACCATTGTCACAGAAAGGCATCTTAACCAGCTGAGGCGCTTTGGGTGACTCAAATGACCTCTCTGTTTTCATTTCAATCTTGAAGGGGAGAGTGATCATCCTACCCCCTTGCTACAGCTGTCTCTGAAACAAAAACAAAAATAAACAAAGGAAAAGCAGCTGAAGAGAGCCGAGCTCACTCAGGGGTCCAGTGCTTGAGAGCCACGCAGTGCTCTTCCAGCGTGCCCACATCTGATGCGATGCCAGCACCCATGTGGGGCAGCTCACAAGTGTCTGTAACCCCAGCTCTTAGGATCCAATACCCTTTTCTGACCTTGGAGGGCACCAGCATTCGTGTGCACAGCTTACACGCAGACACAGACACATGCATTTAATTTAAAAATAATAAAAATAAACTAAAAAGGAAAAAAAAAAAGGGTAAAGATTTTTGGATACATCTTTGGATTTTACTTGGGGCTAAGCAAGTGGCCCACAGCATAAGCTTGTCATGTGACCTCATTTGTTTTCCCACACCATGATGGCTTTCTAGTTACCCAGAGAGGGTATGGACCCTCCCTGTGTGGGGGAAAACTGGGGCACCCAGACTCTAGGTTAGATCTCCACGAGTCATGAGTGGCTACTATCTGCTGGAGCCTTTCTCCATGAAAGGCTATAGCTTGAGTGGGTCGAGTTGGGTGAGTGCGCACGGCGGATGCACGGGAACAGGGGTGCGCACGGCAGACACCCACTCGAACGGTGGTGTGCACGGCAGACAGGTGGCTGACGCAGTTATCTTTCCGCAGCTGAAGGACTGGGTCCAGAAGCTCATGATGACGCTCCGGCATCCCTCCCTTCCTCTGCTGGAGCTGCAGGAGATCATGACCAGCGTGGCAGGCCGCATCCCGGCCCCTGTGGAGAAGGCAGTCCGCAGGGTGATGGCCCAGTACGCCAGCAACATCACCTCGGTCCTCTGCCAGTTCCCCAGCCAGCAGGTGCATGCCCTGGCCAGCTTCAGCCAGCCCTGGCCAACCACACCTACGCCCATTCTTGTGTCAGGCCTCTCATAAGCTGGGCTAGCACCAAGTGTTGTGGGCCCATGGTTTCTTTTTAACCTTTCCTGTAGAACTCCAGTATTTTCCCCCAAGGGTCAGGCATTTGATGTGCACCCCAGTCCTCTCACCGACCACCAACCACTCAGGCTCGAGGAAGTCACGGGTGCAAATAGAACTAACTCTGTCCTGCTCAGGCTGGCTCAAGTCATTAGCTGTAGAACCTTGTCCCTGGGTCACAGGTTTAAAAGCCCGTAGCCTGTGAAACCATCAAAAAAAAAAAAAAAAAAAAAATATATATATATATATATATATATAATATTATATATTTGTATATATAAATATATATATAAATATATATATTTATATAAATATATATAAATATATAAAGTATATATATTTATATATAGAACATAAAAATTATATATATATATAATTTATATATAAATATACTATATATATTATATATCCTGTTAGTATACTAACTGTTCACTTTCTCTGGCCCATATAGTTTATTTTCCCTCCGCCACTGGAGAAGCTAAGTCAGGCCACTCCCAGAGGTCAACCATTCTAAAGGCGGGAACTGTCTGTTTTGTTTTTTGCAGTGCTGGGCCTCAGGCACGCTAGGCAAGCACTCTCCCACTGAGCTACATCCCGAGCTCCTGAAGGTTGGAAATAATTGTTCAGCCATGTAGAGGAATGAAGTTCTGACTCATGCTCCCTCCAGGATAAGCCTTATGCTAAGGGCAAGGAGCCACACATAGGAAATGTCCGGAACAGGCGATCAGTGTAGACAGGAAGTCGTTAGTGGCTGCCAGGGGAGGGGCCGGGGGAGGGGCGAGGACTGGCTGCTTAAAAAGGATGCTGGCATGGATGAGTGACAGGCTCCCCACTCAGCAGATACACCACAGCTGGAGGGGAAGGCAGTCGTATCCCAGCCAGAGGTGATGAGGCCCCACCGAGAAAGGGATGCGCTTGGAACTTTTCTGGAATTTCTCAAGTTTTAATTTTCTTTAAAAATCCATTCTTGGGGGAGGGGGATGCCTTGAGCCGGCTCAGCAGGTAGAGGTGCTTGCCAAGCAAGTCCAGGGGCCTGGGTTGGAAACTCAGAACCCATGTCAGGGTAGAGCCGATTCCAGGAAGTGATCCTCTGACCGCCACATGTACAGTGGTGCATGTATCCTCATATATATCACACGTGTGTGCACACGCACACACATACGCGCATACATACACACACGCACACTCACACTCATACACGGTCACACACACATACATACACACGTATACACACTCACACATAGTCACACAGACACAGTCACACACATACACACATGCACATACACACATGTACACACGCACATGCACACACACATAAGTCACACACACATACGCACATACACACACGCACATATACACACATACATACACACACATACACACACTCATCACTCACACTCATACACAGTCACACATATATGCACACACGCATACACATACACACAGTCACACACATACACACACATATGCACATACACATATGCGCACACACCCCACAGTAATTTTAAAAAACAGGCATACCAATCACAGGAACTCTGACCCCTCCCCTCCTGACTCACACGGTTGCCTGACACTTCGTCCTCTTCTGGGTCCTGTCTGGGGTGTGGATCAAACCATCATACAGCTCGATCACATCTTTGTGAGACTGTTGTCATTTTGGGCCCCTGGGTCCCCAGGGAGACATTGAAAAGGGTGAATAGGGATGTTACGCAGAGGCCAGGTGGCTTGGGTCTTTGAGGACAACCAGTCTGGGACCTCCCTGGGAACCCATGGTGGGTCCCCTCATAATGCTACCCTGTAGTGACTGGATCATGAGGTTGCAGTGGCCTGACCTGTTTTGTGTTCTCATCCAGATAGCCACCATCTTGGACTGCCACGCCGCCACCCTGCAGCGCAAGGCGGACCGAGAGGTCTTCTTCATGAACACACAGAGCATCGTGCAACTGATCCAGAGGCAAGTGCATCCCAAGCCCTCTGGGGGCCCGAGTAGCATATAGGAAGCCCTGGCTTCAACGCCCCAGCACAGAGAGCGGGAAACAGAAGGGGAACACATCTCCTGTGTTTAGAAAGATTACAGAAGAGAGAAAAAACATGGAAGGATAACATGGGACACTTGTTTCAAAAGGAAGGGAAATATGCAAAAAGTGTTTTGGCAAATGTCTTCAAATTTGACTTTTGAAAACAGCTTTTTTGTGTGTTGTAGAGCTAATCGGAAGGTTTTGTTTTGTTGCTAAAATCTGCTACAAATCATGTTTCCTCTTTGAGTAGCTCAACTCTTAAGGGTTTCCCTTCGCTCTGGGCCTGAGCAGGTGCTATGTAGGGGCTAATAAGTTCGGGGCACTAGCCCAGGCTGGACCATGGTTTGATGGAAGTCACAGCTCCTTTGACTTGAGAATTTGGATTGTATTCCAGATGCTCTACAACTCCTCCTCCTCCTCCCCTCCCTTCCTCCCACTCTCCTTCTCCCCTCCCTTCCTCCCAACCTCCTCCCTCCCCCTCCCACCTCCTCCCCTTTTCCCTTTCCTTTTCTTCCCCTTCCTTTTATTTCTCTCCTTTATACTCTCTCTCTTCCCCTTCCGCCTCTTCCTCTTCCTCCCTTGTAATGTTGCTTGCAACCAGGGCTTCGCACATGCTAGGAAGTGCTCTACCACTGAGCTACATCCCAGCCCTTGGTTTCTCTGAGGAAGGGTCTCCCTGTATAGTTCAGGCCTCCCTCCAGCTCATAGTCCTTATAGGAAGAGTGCTCTTGCAAGCGTGGACCTCCATTCCTATGGTAGGCATGGCGACAGGGCTGCTTTTGGTTCCTCAGATACCGCAGCGGGACCCGTGGCTACATGAAGGCTGTGGTGCTGGACCTCCTGAGGAGATATCTGAACGTGGAACATCATTTCCAGCAAGGCAAGAGATGCCATCCGGACTGGTGTCACCCACAGGCTCTGGGTGGGGCGAGGGGGAGGAGCCACAAGCTCTGGGCGTGGCAAGCGAGGAGGGAGGTGCCACAGGCTCTGGGCGTGGCAAGCAAGGAGGGAGGTGCCACAGGCTCTGGGCGGGGCAAGCGAGGAGGGAGGTGCCACAAGCTCTGGGCAGGGCAAGCGGGGAGGGAGGTGTCCTGGCCTCAGCCTTTTGGGTCTCCTGTCTCCCCCACAGCCCACTATGACAAGTGCGTGATCAACTTGAGGGAGCAGTTCAAGCCGGACATGACCCAGGTGCTGGACTGCATCTTCTCACACTCCCAGGTGGCCAAGAAGAACCAGCTGGTGACCATGCTGATAGTAAGATGGGGGCCCACCCCCCCGGGTGGAGCAGGGGCTTGTCTCCTCCTCCTCCTCCTCCTCCTCCTCCTCCTCCTCCTCCTCCTCCTCCTCCTCCTCCTCCTCCTCCTCCTCCTCCTCCTTCTTCTCAGTTCTGTCACGGAACCCAAGTCCTACACGTGTTAGGCAAGTTCTCTGTTACGAAGCCATGTCCCCAGCTATTTTCTAGAAAGGGCTAGAAAGTAAAGACGTAGACCTTGCTGGTGTTTCGGTCTCTGACCTAAACCACCTTAAATTGTCATAGTTTATGGTGTGTTTGCACAATAAAACTTTATTCCTTACAATAGGCAGTGACACAAAGCACCTACTCTGTACCAGAATTTCTTGGTTGCTTTAAAAAATATTAATTAGTTTTAAAAATTATATATAAAATTCATTTATTATTGTGGTGGTTGATACTAGTATCATTATTAATTTTGATGTTAGGACTCCCTACTCAGGCTGGTGATGAATCAACCTAAAGAGAACCTTCTGCTTAGATTCCCAAGAGCTGGGGCAACAGAAGTGCTACATTACTGCTAACTTCTCTCCAACTCCAAGATGAAGACTGTAGTCACCGTCCTTTAGCAGAGAGCAGAGAGGTGTGGCCACCTGCCTTGGGGCACTCAGCAGCTAGTGTGGTTTCAGTGTTTGTTGACACAGCGTTCTGTGTGACCTGCTGGTCTGGGCCAGCCAGGTCCTGGTTGTCACCATAGGTCTTTCCTTTTTCCTTCTTAGAAAAGTGTGAGGTTTCTCCCTTGTTTTTACCCTAAGTGGTAGTTGTCAGTCTTTTATGATTGAAGACTTTTTCCTTCATAATCTGCTTTTAAAGGCAGAAGCAAATACGTCAAAGTGGTCAAGCCCAGCAGCGACTCCAGGCGGAGTCAGCCCCGGAGTCTTTACTACTTGTGTAGTTATTCAAAATTTATTTATTTGTTTTTAAAGATTTATTTATTTCACATATGTGGGTACACTGTCACTGTCTTCAGATGCACCAGAAGAGGGCATCGGATCCCATTACAGATGGTTGTGAGCCACCATGTGGTTGCTGGGAATTGAACTCCGGACCTCTGGAAGAGCAGTCAGTGCTCTTAACCACTGAGCCATCTCTCTAGCCCCCTCAAAATTTTTCTGAGGCAAGGGTTTTTCCAAATGACTGTGGTGTGTAGCTGGGACTGGAAGCTTAAGCCCAAAGAGATTCCAGTCTTTGGGGTACCCCCTGCTAAGAAAATCTACCCAAGGGTGGAGATTATCCTTGGATCTCATTTGGAAGAGAGATGCTCTTTCCGTTAAGTTGGGTTCAGGCCAGATCTGGGTGTGGTGGGCATGACTTTAGTCCTCACACTTGGAAATTACAGTCTGTGAAGCCAGCCTGGTGTACATAGTGAGTTCCTGGCCAGCCTGATCTACTGGGTGAGATAGATGATAGACCTAGTCTGTGGGTTATCCTGATGTCATTTGCTCCTGGGTGTGTGTTAACACTCCTGTGCGTGTGTTAATGCTCCTGTGCGTGTGTTAACGCTCCTGTGCGTGTGTTAACGCTCCTGTGCGTGTGTTAACACTCCTGTGCGTGTGTTAATGCTCCTGGATGCGTGTTAACACTCCTGTGCGTGTGTTAACGCTCCTGGGTGTGTGTTAACGCTCCTGTGCATGTGTTAACGCTCCTGTGCGTGTGTTAACGCTCCTGGATGTGTGTTAACACTCCTGTGCGTGTGTTAACGCTCCTGGGTGTGTGTTAACGCTCCTGTGCATGTGTTAACGCTCCTGTGCGTGTGTTAACGCTCCTGTGCGTGTGTTAACGCTCCTGGGCATGACTTTTCTCCGTGTCGGATAACCCAGCCTGGAGAAAATAGCGAATTGGCCCAGCCCAGGTACCTGGGACCATTACTTAGAAGGGTGAGCATGTTGCCCCAGCCACGGTCCTAGGGGTGGTATGGATGAGATTCATGGTTTCTTACAGCCTGTGATTCTATTAGTTAGAAAATACAGATGTCTTCATACCTCGTGCACTTTGGTACCCGGGAGCTGGATCCGTGATTTCCTTGGCAAAGGCCACTTCAGAAGGAACGAGTTTACGGTGGCTCTTGGTTTGAGGGTACAGCTCATCATAGCAAGAGGCCATGCCGGCGGACGCACGTGGCAGCCACAGGAAGCAGGCACAACTGAATGCCCGCTGCTTAGCTCTCTCCTTTGTAAGCAGTCCAGGGCCCCAGCATAGGGAATGGTGTCGCCCATTCTGAGTGTGGGGCTCCCCACCTCAGTTAACCTAATCTGGAGATGACCTCACAGACAGGACCAGGGCTCTGTCTCCTAGTTGATTCTAGGTCCTGCCATGATGGCAGTCATTGGTTAACTTAGGCGTCGCTGATGCTTGCAGTGGGGGACTTTCCAATGGAGCAGTGGCCCTGGAACGAACTTCCTCCCCAGTCTTGTTTCTTAGGGTCCTTTAGCTGTCACAGAGCATTAGCGACAATGAAAATAGAACACAGTGCCATCAGTGGAATTGTGCGAGACCAGCTGTGTCCAGGCCAGCTGGACAATCAAGTGGGACCCTTAGACCCTGTGGAGAGGACTGAGATGCATAAGAAAATAAAAAGGCACAGCATGTCAAGAAGTCTGATCAAGCTGGCAAAATTTTTATTGTTCACACAGGTTATATACTCTAAAAACAGGATATGGGGAGGGGTAGGAAAGGAAAGAGGGCTTTGCAGGTGGAGGAAGCTGCATCTGTGGGGTCTAACTAAGTTATTCTCACAAAGCCTTGCCGTTACCAGGGGTTCTGCAAACATCTATCTAGCAGGATGTTGTCTAAATCTAGAGATCAGGAGGAAGGGTTACTAAGGTGGGTTGCTATGAGGCCTTGTTTGAAGTTCTGAGAACTGACAAGTGAATCATGGAAGGTAAGCAGAAAGAAGAATAGTAGATAGGAGAGCCAAGGGTGAGTGTTTGCCAAGAGTAAGGCCTTGCCATGGCTTCCCACACAGCTGCTTCCTGGAAAGGAAAAAAAAATATTGTGAGCTTTTGTATGTGAGGGGGTGCTAACCTGGTGTTCTAATGCACACGTGTGCATGCACACTTGAATGCAGGTGTCCACAGAGGTCAAAAGGAGGGCATCGGACCCCCTGGGGTTGGAGCCGCAGGTGATTGTGAGCTCGCTGATATGGATACTAGGAACCTAACTCAGGACTGATGCAAGAGCAGTAAACAGTAAAGTTCTCTGCAGCTGAGCCAGCTCTCCAGCCCTATACTTGAGTACTCTTTGAATGGTGGACCCCTTAGCCTAGCTGCCGGACAGCCCCGGCCTCTGTGTGCTCCTTACAGCCAGAGGGATGGCACGGTGTGAGCAATGCTGTAGCTTTCTGATCCTGTTAGGACTTGAGAGGGAGAGGGTGACAGCCTGTTAAATAGGAAAGCAGCAAAGGCTTTCAAAATTGGGACAGTGCATGTGTGTAGATGAGGAGTGACTTAGTCTCTATAGGGAGGGCCACTCTATAGGTGGCAGGTTGTCTTAGAGGATGGCGCAGGCTCTTCTGGGTGGTGGATGGCAGTGGCTCAGCAGCCACAGCTTCCTCCCATCACAGATCTGTCTCCAGTGGATGTTTAGGGAGCCCCTTCTCTGAGCTGTCCCCAAGCCCCTCTTACAGTGAAGACACAAAAGGAAACACAGGGGCCCTGTGCACACAGCCCCGTCTGTACCCTGTGCACACAGCCTGGTCTGAACCTCATGCACCCATGCACACAGCACCGCCTGCAGCAGACTAGCTCCTCACTCAGCAGAGCAAATGCTTGCCTGGGTCAGGAGGTGGCTCAGTGGATAGAGCACCTGTTGCACACGTTGAGGACCAGAGTTTGGATCCCCCGAATTCCACTTAAAAAGCTACCGGGTACGGTAGCCAACTTGTGATCCCAGAACTCCAGAGCTGGAGATAAGGGATCCCCAAGGCCAGCAGCCTAGAGCAGTCAGATCAGTGAGTTCCTGAGTCCAGGTTCAGGAGAGACCCTGGCTCAGAAAATAATGTGGGGCGCAAAGGAGGAAGACTTCCGGGGTGGTCTGGTCCTGTTTCCACACACGTGTGCACATGTGTGTGCTCATCCACACGCATATATTACCCGGCACATCGGGCGTGAGGGCATATGTGGGGTGCACAAGTCAGCGAATGAATAAAGTGAACCTACAGTAAAAAGAGACAAGAGTTTTTCTTTCAAGATAGGGTTTCTCTACGTAGACCAGGCTGGTCTTGAACTCACAGAGACCTGCCTCTGCTTCCTGAGTGCTGGGATTAAAGGTGTGCACCACCACTGCCCAGCTAAGGGCTTTTAAAAAAAAATCTAGCTAGATGTGTTTAGAGAGTTGAGGCTAGACTCTCCTCCACCCCCACTTACCCCATCACCGTCCCCCTCTTCCCCCCCCACCCGATCACCTTACCTACCCCCCACCTCCCTGACCAGCCAAGTGCTGGCCCCTTGGGCTGAGCAAAGTCAACTTGGGTTCTGTTGCTGTCCCTGAAGGATGAGCTGTGTGGCCCAGACCCCACCCTGTCCGATGAACTGACCGCCATCCTCAACGAGCTCACACAGCTGAGCAGGAGCGAGCACTGCAAGGTGGCTCTCAGAGCCAGACAGGTCTGTCTCAGAGCATGGGGCCCGGTGTCTGTGGCTCTCCCTCCTCCCAGCTCCTGTCATCCCTGTCCTCCCTCCCTCCTGTTTGCAGGTCCTGATTGCCTCTCACCTCCCTTCTTATGAGCTACGGCACAACCAGGTGGAGTCCATCTTTCTGTCCGCCATCGACATGTATGGCCACCAGTTCTGCCCAGAAAACCTCAAGGTGAGCCTCGGGGACAGACCATGGGTTTTTCTTACCCTCAAGGAGCCCCCAATTTAGTGGCATCCAGTTCAGAGTGGCTTAGGACGGTCCCAGGGAACATCAGCGGGCTCTGGGAGTCGCGGGTGCGGAAATCTGTTTGTAGAATGTACAGGGTAACAGGATGAGGCTTTCCTGGCCAGTACAGGGTTAACGTTAATGGTATTTTTCTAGAACATAACAGGAAGTGTCAGCCTTTGCAATGGGGATGGGGGATCTGGGCTAAGGGAGTTGGGATAGGGGTGGGGAACTAGAATAGGGGTTGGGTGGGGCTGGCACTAACTTTGTCTTTCCAGGGTCCTAGATTATCATAAACTAATAGGCACCCATCAGCATTTGAAACTGGGACCCTGCCCTGGGCACAGTGACCCTCCATACCTTCATTGTCCAACCTCCCAAGGCTCTCTGCAAAGGAGTCCCTGTATCAGAGACATTGACTGTAACAGTGCCTCCCCCACAACCCCTGCCCATCCTCCAGCTTCTGGGTCGTGCCTACTCATGTTCCTTTTGCTTTTTGGCCCCTCTTGCTTCCCATAGAAATTAATACTTTCAGAAACGACCATATTCGACGTTCTGCCCACTTTCTTCTATCATGCTAACAAGGTCGTCTGTATGGCGTCCCTGGAGGTAAGAGAATCACTGAGCATCTGCTGCCCGCCCACCTGCATGCCCGGACCCTATGACCCTATGTTGTGTGCCTTGCAAATGTGACCTTTCCTCTCTAAGGAGGGGGTTTCTGTTCTCTTCTCACAGTGGATAAACTGAGCTCAGAGATGTGAGGCAACTTTCTCAGGGCCACACAGACAGGGGCAGAGCCAGGATTCACACTTTATTG
Source organism: Arvicanthis niloticus (assembly GCF_011762505.2). Lineage (NCBI taxonomy): Eukaryota > Metazoa > Chordata > Mammalia > Rodentia > Muridae > Arvicanthis > Arvicanthis niloticus. The sequence goes on from NC_133432.1 coordinate 4,949,810, forward strand.
GTTTTCTTGCAAAGTCCATGCCAGTAACACTACCAGGCCCTGTGGCATCACAGGCCACACGGGGCACAGCTGGGCCACACCCCAGGGCCAAGCCAGATCACCTTGTCCAAACTTCTAATTCACGAGCATTCAGTATCTCAAAGACATTTCTGTCTGGAGCAGAGACCGGCCACCTCCCCTGCGCAGGGAGAGGCTTCCCTGGTGGGGTGTCTGCCAGGCACTCTGTCCCAATGGATCCCTCTCAGGATTACAGTTTGCTTCCACTCCTGCAAGTAGGAGCTGGTTCTCCTGTTCTCAGGACCTTCCTCACCCCGGCACTGAGTTGAATCGCTGCAGTCTCGTCTCACCTTCGACCACCAAGTCAGTGTCCCCACTCCTTGTGAGCCCTGAGCTTTTCTTTCCTCTTTTAGACCTCATGGGTCACCTATGCCAGGCCAGCTTTGCCTAGGTCTTCACAGAGACTGGGTTGGTCTTTTGAGCCTGTGACAGCTACAGGGGAGGCTGGGTCACTCTCAAGACCCAGGACACACCATCGGACGTTATTTTGACAAGTGTTATTTCCTAGTTGTATCTGTGAGGGTTTTTTTTTTTTTTTTTTTTTTCTAGCATTTAAAATCTTTTAGCTAGGGCTGGAGAGATGGCTCAGTGGTTAAGAGCACTGGCTGCTCTTCCAGAGGTCCTGAGTTCAATTCCCAGCAACCACGTGGTGGCTCACAACCATCTGTAATGGGATCTCTTCTGGTGTGTGTCTGAAGAGAGCTACAGTGTACTCATATACATAAAATAAATAATTTAAAAAAACCCTTTTAGTTAATCAATTTTGTGTTTGAGAGAGAAAGAGGGCTCAAGGGTAAGCATGTGCCACAGGGACACTCATGGAAGTTAAAGGTCATCTGTCTGTTCAGGTGGGAACACACACACACACACACACACACACACGCGCGCACCTTTAAAAAAAAAATTTTTTTTTTGAGGCATCTCTTTTCTGCTGCCAGGCTGTGCGCTGGACTGTGAGCTTCCAGCTGGCTCTCCTGCCTCTGTCTCCCAACTCAGCATAGGAATGCTGGAATTACAGATCCTACCACATATAGCTTTTTATGTGGGTGCTAGAGATTGAATTCAGGTTGTCAGGCCTGCACCACGGTTGTTTTACACACTGAGCTGTCTGCGTGGCCCCAGGATGTACAGTCATATGCTCCAATCCGTATCAGGCATATTTACTAAACATAGTTCAGCTTCTCCCTTGTGACTCAGGCACAGTGGGGATGTCCATTCTAGGCTCAGGCTCTTAAAACGATAGGGTTAGTGACCTCATCCTGTGTGTTGGGGTCCCCAAGCACACTCCAGTGATTAACAAGGACACACAGGACTGGGGCTGTCATGGTCACAACTGTGATGGATTTATTACACAGACTGGAAGGCAGAGAGCAAGGGTTGTTCATGTTGGCAATGCTGAAAGGCCCAGGGTGGGCTCCCTTCTCTGAGGGGAATCACAGCCAGCAAAATCCTCTTGACAGTGACTTATGATGTATGTAGTTCTCCTGGGAAGCTCAGGAAACCCTGGGTGTTTTTAGCATCCCGTGTTGAGATGAAAATAGCTGGAATATTTGGGGAAAGAGATAATACAATCCCACCCCCCACCCCCCAAGTAGCTACTAGGAATTTAAAATTATGTGGCTTGTGGTGTTACATTCCAGTTGGTTAGAGTGGAGTTGATAAAACCACAGGCCAACAATGCTACTGCTTATTTTTTTAAATAAAGTTTTATTAGAACACAGATACACACACTCATTTTTTTTCCCCCCAATGGGCGGCTTCTGTGCTACAGTGGTAGAATCTCGGGGCTTCATCAGTAATGAGGTCTCCCAAAGTCTGAAATGTTTGCTCCTAGTCTCTTGAGAAATGCCCTTTCCTGCAGCTCAGAGAGCCTGCAGCTGTCCTGTGCACAGCGCTTCGCCCCTCCGAAATCTGCTGGCCTCTCTGAATGCCCACAGTTCTCCCTCTGCTCCGTCAGGTTTACGTGCGGAGAGGCTACATCGCCTACGAGTTAAACAGCCTGCAGCACAGGGAGCTCCCAGACGGCACCTGCGTGGTGGAGTTCCAGTTCATGCTGCCCTCTTCACACCCCAACCGGTAGGGACTGGTTCCTCCTTGTTTCTTTCCTCACTGTCTCTGGAAGGATCCAGCTAGTATGTGCGGCTGCTGGGGAGACCCCTTCCCCGCCGTAGGTCTCCTGTAGCCTTGCATGTTCATCTGTGGAACGAGGATAGCCACCCAGTGTCATCTCCTGTCGGGGACCCACGTATGCTGTCATGAATGCCCATCAATGGACGTGAAATGACGACCTAACCAGTCGGTCACACACACAGTAGCATTCAAATGTGGGCCAGTGAGATGTCACAGCAGTTAAAGGCACGTGTCTACAAGCCCAAAGACCTGAGCTCGGTCCTTGAGACTCACAATATAGAAGGAGAAAGTGGACTCTAGGAAGTTGTCCTCTGACCTCCACATGTGCACTGTGTCTGTCTGTCTGTCTGTCTGTCTGTCTCTCTCTCTCTCTCTCTCTCTCTCACACACACACACACACACACACACACACACACACACACACACACTGTTATAAAAACAAAATCGTAAAGTGCTGAGTCATCATGTGGGGGCCTTGGTTGCATATTACACAGGGTTCTAGAACGTTCTATCACTGCAGGGGACCGTGCTGTCGTAGACCACTGGGAAAGGTAAATGAGGCAAAGGCGCCACACCCGGGACAGTACCCTGCACAGATGAAGCTGTGTTAGCAGTTAGCTTGCACTTTAAAAACAATTACTATCCTGTAACACTAGCCGGGTGACGTGTGAAGCCTCTGTGTGTAATGGATCTGTTTTTCCTCCTGATGCAGTTGTCATCTCTGAGGTTTGCCGCCACCATCTGCTAACCTAGGCCGAGTGCTGGAAGCTTCTAGCCTCCGTACAATCTTATCTAGGCCTGGGATGTTTTCAGCCTCTGAGACTTACTGCTGAATAAGCCTGCCTTTTCCAGCTCTTTCAGTTTGCTGGCTGGTTAGTTCAAGTCAGCTGTTCTGGCTCAAACTTCTCTCTGAGATGACTGGTTCAGTTTGCTTTCTCTCAGCCGCTCCTGAGTTGCCCTGCTTGGCCTCAAACTAACTTTGGCAAAGATTTGTTCTAATCTTCTGGCTCCTTCTCTTTCTCTGGCTCATTCTGTCTTCACCTGTGTCTAGCTTGTTCTCTCTTCAACCTGTCTCCGTAAAACTCTCCCATTCAAACTGTCTGCTCTCTCCTGCACTGCTCTCAAAAGTAGTCTCTCTTTCATCTCTTTCTCTTGAGAGTTGGCAGATCCTACTCTGTCAAATCTTTCTCTGACTCATCACTTTGTCTGCCACTCAATTAGACATCACTTCAAACATGGCTGTTTCCTTCTACAAACTAACTTTACCTTCAGTGTTTGAGGTTAAAGGTGTGAGCTAAGGCTGAGCCACACCACACCACAGTTAGACACAGGTTTTTCCAGTAAACAACACAATCTGCATGATCAAATACCCCACAACATCTGTGTTCTTAATCCCCGAAACCCTTCCATCAGCTGACCAAAAGTGTCCTTCGTCTCAGTTTTGAAGAAGAGAGTCCCTGGATCTCCTCTCTCCCACAGGCTAAGTGTAGGAACCAAAGCCTGAATCATAGTCTCACTCAGAGCTCTGTCCCCACACCTGTGGCTTCTGTAAGCCAGAAGCCGGGTGTGGCTTGTCTGTGTGCTCTGGGAGTTCTCAGTGTTCTTATGGGGATGTCTCTCTGACTGCACACTGCTCCCTGTCTCTTATTTCAGAAGCCAGGCAGAGTGTGGAACCTTCTAGAATATAGCTATGTCTCCCCACCAGGATCCAAAGGCTCCCTCCCTGCCACTATCCCTGGTTCCTCTGTCTTGGAGTCTCTCTGGGTTTCCCAGAGGCCTAGCTTGTGGCTGGAGTGGGGGTCATGTGACTTGGGTTCCATGAATCAGAACTCATCTGCATGAGGCAGGGTCCCTGTTTTCCTGAGCAGGCTTTCCTGGTTCTCTCCTGCTTTTGTTTTACGTGTGTGTGTGTGTGTGTGTGTGTGTGTGTGTGTGTGTGTGTGTGTAATACAGCACTTTGAAATTGTCCCACAGGAGTTGTTTTTTCTCTTGACTGTTCCGTCTGAGCAGCTGAGAGAAGTGATTTCCCAAAGGGATATTGGGTCATGTACTATTTCACGGAGGACCTACACACATGCCCAGACACCCAGAAATGCACGTCGCCCCTCTGCCGGGCGATTCTAACTCCAGTACAGTTGGGCGGGAAGCTTAATCGTCACCATGAGCTTGTGACGTGTCTGAGCTTGGTTAGCACCCAGGCTTCTTTTCGGCCTCTGCTCCATGTAGGCTCTAGTCTGGTCCTGGTAAGGCAGAAGCAGCAGTGCTTAGGAGACCGCAAGCAGAGTTCAAGGCCAGCCAGGCCAACACACAAGACCCTGGATTGGTTGGTTTGTTCATTTTGAAAAGGAAAATTGCCAGGCTACGAGAGAGGATTGGTGCAGAAGCCTGGCTGCAGCCACACAGGCCCAGTAAGCCACACTCATTAGGAAAAGGGAACCTTTCCCAAGTCCAAGTTCCATACGACAGCCAAGGGCCACCCTTGCAACAGCCCTCCTTCTTAGGAGGGGCGGGGCAGTCCCAGCTTCTGTGCACCTTCTGTTTTACACTTAATGGGTTCATCCATCTCATACCTGCTTCCGAAGTCCTCACGTGACTGATTTGGTGTTGAGAACCGCACTAGCCCATGTTTGGGCGGCCAAAAATGTTGAGGCCTGAGCTGCCCCACTTTGAGCGGCCAAAAATGTTGCGGCCTTCTCCACTCCACGCTTGGCGGCCACTGTTTCCCGGCCCAAGCTGCCGCTCCGGTCTGCAGGTCAGGGTTCAGCAAGAGAGAGAGTGAGGACGGACTCGAAGAATGGAGACCAGACAGAGTGTGATTCAATCCCGTTTATTCTTCAGTCTCTCTTCCTAGTCCAAGTCCCAAGTCTTGAGTTCCTAGTTCCTAGTTGTTCTCCTATATTTCTTCTGTCTGTCTCTGCCTTTTATATGTCTCATTTCTAAGCCATGCCTTCAGGTCACGCCTTTAATCATGCCCTTAGGTCTTGTCTCTAAATCTGATCTCTAAGTCACACTCTTAAGTCACACACCTTTAAGTCACACACCTTTAATCTCACACACTCAAGGTATCTAAACTAAGATGTTATCAGAGTGTGCTCAGCTGTTGTAGGCTGATGTCAAACAAGTCTCATGTCAGGGTATATGGCTCAAGATGGCTGCAAAGCTGATAGCCACTTTCTGCTAAAAGTCGGCTCCCAACAGTTTGGTACCTGGGAACAGTGACTCTCTAAACTGTAACAGCGACTGACTTCATCCCAAGACAGGGAAAAGGATGAAGGGGATTGGAGGCCTGGGGCAATCCAGGGCCAAACTTGCTTCCTCACCAGCTGCCTAGAGCTGGGCTCTCCAGGGGAAACTGAGGCTGGGAGTGTACCTCCTCTGTGTGTCCGTGTTCGCCTCTTTGGATTTACCTGGGGACTACATTGGGACTGAACTTGTTATGTGTGCATCATACATTCATTCATTGATTCACTCACTCACTCACTTCCTGGGCTCTTCTCCATGTCTTGAGGAGTCTGATGCAACCCCTCAGCACCTGCCCCTAGTGGCACGTCTCCCCTTGCAGCCCCGCATTTCAGACCCTACCCGGGGAAGCCTGTTATCCTCACCTGGCTTTCCAAAGCGTCCTTCACAGGAAGCGCTCCGAGGGCCCAGTCGGCAGCAGCTGCCCGAGCTTCCCTTTCTCCTCACCCTGCAGGATGGCCGTGCCCATCAGCGTCTCTAACCCTGACCTGCTGAGGCACAGTACGGAACTCTTCATGGACAGCGGCTTCTCCCCACTGTGCCAGCGGATGGGGGCCATGGTGGCCTTCAGGAGATTTGAGGAATTCACCAGGTAGGGGGGCGTAGGGGGCTGTGTGGGCTTCTCCAACCCCAGCCACTCATTCGTTAACACTTGGGGAGAGTCAGACACAGGCACCGCAGTTAAGAATGACAGACTCCTCGGGGAGTGATGGGAAAGGTTGGCCCACGGTCCGCAGGGACTTGTCTAGACAGGAGGCCAAAGTTCTAACGTGCTGCTGCACCACAGGGACTGGTTACATCCTTTAGAGGCAGGGCTCCCTCAGCTTTCCTCTGTCCCACCCCACAGGAACTTCGATGAAGTCATCTCCTGCTTCGCCAACATCCCTACAGACACTCCGCTCTTCAGTAAGGCTTGCACCTCCCTGTACTCGGAGGATGACGGCAAGGTAGCCCAGTGGACAGTGTTGGGGGAGGGGCCGGCTGTAGCCCCGCCCCCTTGGCCCCAGCCCCTGTTTTTCTCTCTCAGAGCCTTCGAGAGGAGCCCATCCATATCTTGAATGTGGCCATCCAGTATGCCGACCACGTGGAGGACGAAGCGCTGGTGCCAGTCTTCCGTGCTTTTGTGCAGTCCAAGGTATCCCCGTTGCGCCTCTGGGCTCGGAAGACTGGCTGTCTTGACCTTTGTGTTGCTATCATGAAATACCCCAGGCTGGGAATAAAGTAAAAAGTTTATGGGGACAGGCAAGAGAGATGGCTCAGTGGTTAGGGGCTCTGACTTCTCTTGCAGAAGACTCAGGTTCAATTCCCAGCACCCACACGGCTGCCGGCCACCATCCGCAACACTGTGTACACAGATATACAGAGGAGCGTGGCACTCATACGCATAAAATAAGTCGAGCGTAGATATGACTTGATGGGTTTTGTCTTAGGGTTTTACTTCTGTGAACAGACACCATGACCAACGCAACTCTCATAAGGACAACATTTAATTGGGGCTGGCTTACAGGTTCAGAGGTTCAGTCCATTATCATCAAGGTGGGGGCATGCATGGTGCAGGAGGAGCTGAGAGTTCTACATCGTCATCTGAAGGCTGCTGGCAGAATGCTGGCTTCCAGGCAGCTAGGATGAGGATATTAAAGCCCACACCCACAGTGACACAGCTCCTCCAACAAGGCCACACCTCTTCCATTGGGGCCACACCTCCTCCAACAAGGCCACGCCCACTCCAAGAGGGCCACACCTACTCCAACAGGGCCACACCTCCTAATAGTGCCACTCACTGAGCCAAACATATACAAACCTTGACATGTTTTTACCCTACTGATCAAAGTTCAGACCAAAAGTGGATGCTCCTGGTCCCCCACAAGACTGTGTGGCTGTGTCTTGACTGATCTGCTCTTGTGTTTTCTGTACATAACATCGAAGTCTGAACCCTTACACGCATGTCTCATAACTTCCAGTGCACACAGCATCAGTGTATAACAGGGCCATCGACTTCAGACTGAGGATATAGCTCAGTGGTAGACCTTTTGCCTGGCACACCATGGGTCCTAGGTTCAAATCCCATTTCTATCAAAAAATAAAATCACAACATGCACAGTTTGATGCTTTTCAAGTATGCGCACAGTTGCACGGCCTTCGCATTTTGTCTCTTTTTGACATTTTGACTGTCATTTTGAGAACATCACCGGAGAAGCAGAACCCCGAACCCTCTCACAGCCTTTCCCCGCAGCCCAGAGGAGGCAGCCACTGACCTACTTCCCGGCTCTGTAGACTCGCTCATTCTGAATGTTGTCTGCTACGGGACCTTTGACTGCTTCCTGCATTTACTATACTTGTGGAGTTCATCTGTGTAGCAACACATATCCGCACACCAGGCCTTTGCCAACTGAATAATCCTCCACGTGTCTGTGCTTTTACACGCAGAAACACATCCTCATGGATCACGGACTCCGAAGAATCACATTCCTTATTGCTCAAGAGGTCAGTCCCAATTTTTTTTTTTTTTTTTTTTTTTTTTTTTGGTTTTTCGAGACAGGGTTTCTCTGTGTAGCCCTGGCTGTCCTGGAACTCACTCTGTAGACCAGGCTGGCCTCGAACTCAGAAATCCACCTGCTTCTGCCTCCCAAGTGCTGGGATTAAAGGCGTGCACCACCACCGCCCGGACTGCATCCTTTTCCTATTCTCTGAGCCTTGGGCCAGGTCGGTGATAATTATTTTCTAAGGTGAGATGGAAACAATTAGTTGCTAGGACAATCTTTCCAGATGATTCATCGTGGAAGCAGACTGAGCCGTTTTTAATGATCACAAAATTCACAGGGGCAGGGTTCAGAGTCTACCTTCACTGAATTGTCACTTGCACGGATTTTTTTTTTTTTTTTTTTTTTTTTTTTTTTTTTTTTTTCAGAGAGAATTTCCCAAGTTCTTCACCTTCAGAGCGAGAGACGAGGTAAGAGGAAAGGGGTTGATATTATTATTTCTGAGTATCCTTCACGTTCCCCCAAGGGCATGCTCAGAGCCTGAGCATTTTTTCACTTTTCCCTCACTTTTCCCTGGAACCATACTGCCAGAAGAACCCCCGTGTATTCTGCAGTGAGCTTGGACACACAGGGCTCCGGCTCACTTGATTTATTTTTGCATTTGCTGCTGCACTCAGTAAGCTGGCTGTCTGCTTTATAAATATATCTTTCTTGGAGCACAGTTGCAGCCGTTTGATTAGCTATCAGCCGTAATTTTCATAGACACTGAGCCCGTATGGCTCATCACCCTAAAATGTTTAGTACCCAGACCTTTGCTGACTCCTGTTCTAGAGCAGGTGGCCTCAAGAGCTCAGCGCTTTGTATTTTTGATGGTTCTGGGTCTGTTTTACTCGGGTAAACCCCATCCTTATTTGGAGGAGGGGACATGGGGACTTTAGGGGAGGGGACATAAGGACTTGTTATTGTCTCTCCAGTTCAGTTTCCAAAACTGCCAGGTGATTCCTTTGAGGGACTTATACCCATAAAGAAGCCAGGTTCAGAAGTTGAAGAATAAGAGATGCTGACAGACAGCAGCCTTGTGGCTCTTGTATGTCCTGGGGCACGCAGGGCACACTCAGGAGTTGCTCTTGCAATGCCCGTGACCTGCAAACCTCTCGAGCCTCAGAGATGGCTCATGATGAGGTGTCACAATAAGGTCTCATTTCTGAGCACCAGGCTCAGCAGCGTGGAGCCTAGACCATGCAGGCCTGTCACTGTCACAGTGACAAATGGACTATCCTTTCTCTGGCCGGCCTATAGTTTGCAGAAGACCGGATTTATCGCCACTTGGAGCCTGCCCTGGCCTTCCAGCTGGAGCTGAGCCGGATGCGTAACTTTGACCTGACTGCCGTGCCCTGTGCCAACCATAAGATGCATCTTTACTTGGGAGCTGCCAAGGTGAAGGAAGGGCTGGAGGTGACTGACCACAGGTTCTTTATCCGAGCCATCATCCGACACTCAGACCTGATCACCAAGGTAAGGTGACACAGGGTCCCCACCATGCAGCTTGTCCCTCTATTCTGGCCTTCGCTTCCCCAAGTTTCCATCTGGGCTGCATTCTGGGTGTCAGCAGACAGTGCGCTGTCCTTGCAGATACCTCAGCCAGGGGTGCTTCAGTCAGATTCTTAATTTTGTGACATTTTCTGTGTAGAAGAGAGCTACAGGGATGGAAAGATGCTGGCTTGTTCAGGGAAGTTCTCGTGTTTTCCAGTCGGCCACTGGGGCTGGAGAGATGGCTCAGTGGTTAAGAGCACTGTCTGCTCTTCCAGAGGTCCTGAGTTCAAATCCCAGCAATCACATGGTGGTTCACAGCCATCTGTAATGGGATCCAATCAGCCACTGGTGATCACATTGTGAAAATTCAAATGTTACTTCAAAGTATTTTAAAGTCAAGCTGGGGGCCTGGCTCAGGAGATGAAGCACTCACCACCATCCTGCAAGCCAGAGGAGGTGGGCCCGGAGCCACATGAAAACTACACAGGTGTGGTTCCCTGTGATTCCAGCAGAGACAGGGAATCTCGGGACAAGTAGGCTTGCCAGAGTGAGCAAGCTCCAGGTCCAGTGAGACACCCTGTGCCCAGAAATAGAGTGGACGGCTGGAGGCACGGGCCACAGCTGCTCGTAACTCCAGCTGCAGGGATCTGTCACCCGTGGACTCCACGGTTGCTGCCACTCACTCACATATAACTCCCCCCCCACACACACACACACAATTTAAAAAGAAGAAAGCAGAGAGGGATCCGTAGAGGACGCTATCAACTTCAGGCCTGGATGCACACGTGCTCACATGTTTCTGAGCACCGGGGTGCACATGGATGCATAGCACTCGTCTGCGTCATACAGATAGAATACCACACAGACACACGCTTTAAAAAAAATCACGTGAGAGTGCCAAGCCAGACGTGGTGGCGCACGCCCGCACGCCTTTAATCCCAGCACTCAGGAGGCAGAGGCAGGCGGATCTCCGAGTTCGAGGCCAGCCTGGTCTACAGAGTGAGTTGATGATCTTTCTAGAGCCAGAGTTCCAGAAGAGCCCGGGCTACACAGAGAAACTCTGTCTCTATCCTGATGTGGAATGGAAAGTGGGCTGCAGAAGGTCAGAGTGTGGGCAGGACACTCAGAACAATTGTTTTCACTTGCACGCCATGCTCTGTGAGAACAAAGACCATTCACAAGGCAACCCGTTTATTTACATGTTGGGGTTAGGGGGTGATTTTTAATCAAATCGTCCACTGATGAATTTTTTAAAAAATAATTTAAAAATTGTATGTATGTATGTATGTATGTATGTATGTATGTATGTATGTATTGAGGGTGGGTGGGAGCACCACAGCACGTGTGTGGAAGCGGAAGGACAACTGTGGGAGTCTGTCCTCTTACTCCCACTGTGTGGGACCTGGAGACTGAACTCGGGCCGTCAGGCTTAGCAGCAAGCCCCCCTACTCCCAAGCATGCCCTGATGCCACAGTGTAGCTGTCTGAGCGTCAGGGTGCAGAATACAGGGACACAAACCTCAACAGCTTTCTGCCCTCAGCAAGGCTCTGCCATCTCAGCAGACACACCAGGAAGAGCTAGGTACAGGGCCTCCGGCTGAGGCCAGCCTCCTCACTTGCCCTCTGGCAGGAAGCCTCCTTCGAGTACCTGCAGAACGAAGGGGAGCGGCTGCTGCTGGAAGCCATGGACGAGCTGGAGGTGGCTTTCAACAACACCAGCGTGCGCACCGACTGCAACCACATCTTCCTCAACTTCGTGCCCACCGTCATCATGGACCCACTCAAGGTTGTACCGCCGTGGCTCTCCCGGGCCCCGGGTGTGTTTTCCCACAGTTCTTCATGCTGCATCACTCTGGGGTCGCAGTCCTCCAGGCCCGAGTTCTAGGATGGTCTCAGTTAGGGTTTTAGTGCTGTGAACAGATACCATGACCAAGGCAACTCTTACAAGGATAATATTTCATTGGGGCTGGCTTACAGGTTCAGAGGCTCAGTCCATCATCATCAAGGCAGGAACATGGCAGCATCCAGGCAGGCATGGTGCAGGAGGAGCTGAGAGTCCTACATCTTTATCTCAAGGCGGCTAGTGGAAGACTCACTTCCAGGCAGCTAGGATGAGGGTCTTAAAGCCCAAGCCCACAGTGACACATCTACTCCAACAAGGCCACACTTCCTCCAACAGGGCCACACCTCCTCCAACAGGGCCACACCTACTCCAACAGGGCCACACCTACTCCAACAAGGCCACCCTCTCTAATAATGCCATTCTCTGGGCCAAGCATATACAAACCGCCACAAGGATGAACACATGGTTAGATGAGAGTCAGAGATCAGATCCACCAGTTTGTCCCGTGTCCCCATGTTTGGGCTCGAACCACACGTGTGTCTAGAATGCCTGACAGAGCTTATGCCCTCTGTAGCTCCAGGCTCTGCTGGCACAGAAGAGAGCCTAAAGTCTGAGGCGGGGGGGGGGGGGGGGGGGGGGGGGGCGGGGGGGATGATTGTGCACAGGTTTGTGCTGCAGGAGACAGACTTTATTATGCTGATTCTGGAACCAAAGAAGTTGTCAGTATCTATAGGATTCACAGGACCCATGTGGATGCCCTGGCTTGACTCGTCCACCCAGTCCAGAGGAAAACTGACTGTCTGGGAGGCACAAAAAGATAGCGTGACACGTGAACAAGTTGCTTGTCACCCCGTCACGGACCATATAGCTCAGTGACAGAGCACCTGCCTGGGATACACAAGGCCCGGGGTTCCATCCGCATCCATGGTTAGGCGCTAATAGTTTATGTCGGCTGCTGGGCTCCTCGCCTCCTGAACACTTCACTGTCCCCTTGCTTGTGTGTGTGTCGGGGGCGGGGTCTGACGGTGCTGTGCTTCTCGTCAGATCGAGGAGTCGGTGCGTGCCATGGTTATGCGCTATGGCAGCCGGCTGTGGAAACTCCGCGTGCTGCAGGCCGAGGTTAAGATCAACATCCGGCAGACAACCTCGGACAGCGCCATCCCCATCCGCCTCTTCATCACCAACGAGTCCGGCTACTACCTGGACATCAGCCTCTACAAAGAAGTGACGGACTCCAGATCTGGAAACGTAAGGGCGCGCCAGCCAGGGTCTGTGCCAGCCAGGGTCTGGAGCCCGAACGTCTGGGCATCAGGCTGAGGGTGGAAGCCACCATTGCCTCTTCTCGCCTCGGATCACGGTGGTTTCCAGTGGATAGCTTCAGGGTGTGGGGGATGTGGTAGTTTTCCATCTGTTCCTCCTCCTGGGCGGAGCACCCCCCATGGTAGAGTCCCTCCTGTGACCACATCGGCCGGTGGGAAGTGGAGTATGTGGCCATTACCTTGCAGAGCTCACAGCCATTGGTCCGCTAGAGAGACATGCTTTCCCCCAAGCGCCTTGTAGAAACGAGTTTTGTAAATGAACCCCGTACTATTTTACACGTGCATGCGTGTTTGAATATATGTGTGTACCTGCATATATGTGTATACATGCACTTTTTAAACTTGAAATGATGAGACTCACAACTCTCAAGTTGCAAAGGTAGTGCAGAACAAAATATTGGATGAGGTCTACCCTTGACCCAGCTTCTCCCACGGAGACGTTTCAGTTGACCGTAGCGTGCTGTACAGTGACACAGGTGTCCTGCCGGTCATTCAGGTACAGACCCCATATGATTCCCATGGTTCTTGTCTGCATATCTTGAGGGTGGAGCTCTGTCTCCCGCAGTCCTGTCCTGGTTCCCACACAGCAAAGGGCACAAACTGTGCACAGAGGATCCAGGATCCGCCTCTCCACTAAACTTTTGTTATGGGGACTCAGGTCGGGGCGGGACTCAAACCTAGGTTCACTGGAAGAGCAGCCAGTGATCTTACCCTCGAGTGGCCTCTCCAGCCCCACCCCCTTCTTCTTTCTTTCAGATCATGTTTCATTCCTTTGGTAACAAGCAAGGGAGCCTGCACGGGATGTTGATCAACACGCCCTATGTCACCAAGGATCTGCTCCAGGCCAAGCGATTCCAGGCGCAGTCCCTGGGGACCACCTATGTGTACGACTTTCCGGAGATGTTCAGACAGGTAAGTCCTGGGGGCTCAGACGTGAACCACCATCCGGGGCCCTTCCCTTCCTTCCGAGGGAACCCATTTCTTGTCTTAAGTGATGCTTCCGAGACCTGTTCTAGGTGAGGTCTTCCTAGGAAGAATTAATTCACGCAGGGATGATTGACTTCATGGTACTTTATCCCCAGATAAACTGAAGTTTATCATGTTACGTGACGTACTATAGAAACTTAGGAAACAAAGGGAATCGGGTGGGGGAGAAGAAAAGTATCTCATAATCAACAGCCTATGACAAATTGTTCAACATTTAATCTTTGCTTTTGGCTTGCTTATGTATTTGCATGTGCGAGTGTGTGTTTGTGTGTGCGCGCACATGTGTTCATGTGTGTGTAGGGGCCAGAGGTCAACATCAGGTATGTTCTTTGTTCTCCATCCTGCTTTTGGAGACAGGGTCTCTCAGTTAACCTGGAGGCTGCCAATTTGGCCAGTATGGCCAGCCTGCAAACCCAAGGCTTCCTCCCATCCAGCTCTGTGGGATTGAACCCTGGTCCTCATGCTTGTGAGGACCCCACTTTGTTGCCTGAGCCATCGCCTCCGGCCCCTCCTTCTGATCTGTTTGCTTGTTTATATGTTAACTGCTGCTTGCCAGGTCCCATTCTGAGGCCAGGCTGACCCTGGAGAGGAGGCAGTACGTGTGTGTGTGTACATTTTATTTTAAAGTAATTAGTCTTTTGATAATCTGTTTTTTTTCCCCTGAAAACAGTACAGAGAAATAAGAATGAGTCATTTCCCCAGGGACAAGAGCATTCCTGTGTGCCATTTCCCCAGGGACACATTCTGGTTTGTCACAGTGTGTTCCGACAAGGAAATAGATACCTATGCAGTTGATACTGGCTTTGAGGAATCTTAGCCCAACCCTTAGACAACGTCTGGGAGCCAGATGCAGTGGCACCTGCCTGCAGTCTCAGCTGTTCGGAAGGCTGAGACAGGGGCATCACCTGATAGGAGTTGGAGGCCTGCTTGTATAACATAGTGAGACTCCGTCTCGGAAGAAAATAATATTAGGTTTTTCTGATTATTCATTTAGACCAGTGGTTCTCAACCTGTGGGTTGAGACCCCTTCTGGGTTTGAACAACCTTTTCACAGGGGTTGAATGTCAGGTGTCCCACATATCAGATATTTATTTACATTATGATTTATAACAGTAGCAAAATTAGAGTTAAGGAATAGCAACAAAAATAATTTTATGGTTGGGGCCACAACATGAGGAATTGTGTTAAAGGGTTGCAGCATCGGGAAGGTTGGGGAGCACTGATTTAGATCATGTAGAAAGGCAGGGGTAAGGGAGATACGCTATCGCCCATCTGTGACACACCCACCAGGCTCAGTATCCGACTCCTCTGGCACACACGGGTACACAAGTGGGATCACATGGGCTGTCTCTCTTCTTGTGCATGTGCCGAGTTTATTCGCACATGTTAATATGCATTCTGGTGCCAGCTGAGCCCAGAGCGTGTTGGACCCCCTGAAGCTGGAGTTATGGGTAGTTGTGAGCTGTCTAAAGTGGGTCCTGGGGCCTCTGGAAGAAACCATAAATCTTAACCATTGAGCTATCTGGTACCAAGCTGAGTCAATACTTCAAACAATATGTCCTGGCTGGGGAAGTGGCTCAGTGGGTAACAGGCTTGTCACACGGGTGTGACAGCCCAAGTTCAGACTTCCACAGCCCCCAACTTAAAAAAGCCAGGCCCGGTAGTGTGCACGCGTAATTCTGAGTTCTTGGAGGCAGAGGCAGGGGAATTCCTGGGACTTGGTGGCAGTCAGTCTAGACAGTAAGTAAGCTCTGGGTTCAGTGAGAAAGAGAGGGAGAGAGAGAAAGAGAGAGAGAGTGACAGACAGACAGACACAGACAGACACTCTGTTTCAAAAAAAGAGAGGGTGGGGAATGGAACTGAAGACCTGGTGCTCTGACATGCCACCTCCAACCAGGAAGGGCAGTGCTTCCCTACCCATGACTCCAAGCTTTTCCTCTCTCCCAGGCTCTCTTTAAACTGTGGGGCTCCCCAGAGAAGTACCCCAAAGATATCCTGACATACACAGAGCTGGTGTTGGACTCCCAGGGCCAGCTGGTGGAGATGAACCGGCTTCCCGGTTGTAACGAGGTAAGAGGTGGGACATGGCAGCTGGGGTCAGCTTGCTTCAGATGTCACCTGGAAGAACCAGAGTCATTTTTCTTAGCCCTCATCTCATTCCCAGGTGGGCATGGTGGCCTTCAAAATGAGGTTCAAGACCCCGGAGTATCCAGAAGGCCGGGACGCCATTGTCATCAGCAACGACATCACCTTCCAAATAGGCTCTTTCGGCGTAGGGGAGGACTTCCTGTACCTTCGGGCATCTGAGATGGCCCGGACAGAGGGCATCCCCCAGATCTACCTGGCAGCTAACAGTGGGGCCCGTATGGGCCTGGCTGAGGAGATCAAACAGATATTCCAAGTGGCTTGGGTGGACCCAGAAGATCCCCACAAAGTACGTCAAAGGCGTGGCTGCAGCGTGATGCCTACCTGGATGGATCATTCCCTAACCCAAAGCCCCCGTATCAGAACCGCTTCCAGATCCAAAGCTTAAGTGACAGTGTGATGTCCCAAACAGAGAGTCCCACCCGACCTCATTCACTGAGTTTCAGTCAGAACACGGGCACCTGAAGGTGCTGTGTGTGTGGTATGTGAGCAACATGGATGAATGTTGGTTTAGACTTGGTACCTCGCTCCTGGGATATCTCATTATTTGCAAATATGCCAGTCTGAAAAAAAAAAAAATTCAAAATCTAAACTGCTTCTGACCCCATGAAGGTAAGACAGACAAAGCCGGCATCTCATCGACAGGATGTCGAGCTTCCTGTGAGACGGTGGGAAAGGGTAGAGATGTACATGGACCTTAAGCCAACCGTTCATTATACAACTCAGATTCACTGAGCCAGGCATAGTGCCACATGCACGTCTGAGGCTGAGGCAGGAGGATAGACTTCAAGGTCAGCCTGGCCTATGTAGTGAGACCTGTCTCAAAACAAAACAGCAAAACAAAGAAACAAAATGCTTTGGGGCATGGTGATTGGCAGGAAATGGCTAAAAACACCCCTTACGGGCATGACAACAAGAAACTTGTAGATATGTAGGTGACGTACCCCGGCTTCTAAATCCATGTATACCCAGAATGCAAAGTGAGTAATGTCCCACACCCAGGCCTTAGATCATGTATGTGTGCATGTATGAGGGTGCACGTGTGTGTATGTGTGTGTGAGGACACGTGTGTGCATGTGTGAGGGTGTACTATATACATGTGTGGGTGCATGTGTGTGCACGTGTGTGTGTTCATGTAGGCAGAGGTCAGAGGACAACCTCAGGCATCGTTCCTCAGGTGCCCTTCACCTTCTGTCTAAGACGGGTCTTCCTAGGCTTGGGATCTGTCAAGGCTTCTAGGATAGTTGTCAAGTAATCTTCTAGGGAGCGGTCCTCTCCACCCGCCTCTCCTGTCGCTGTAGGCACACAGCCCTGGCGTGAGATGCCGGTCAGTCACTCTCACACAGAACATGTTCTCCAGACAGTGACACTGTTTCCCTAAAGGAGGGGGAAAAAAAGCACTTTGGGAGTAGAAAATTAATTTTCTATTTTTTTTTAAAATTATATCTTTAGTCCACTCTTAGTCTAAACCCCTGAAATCCAAAATGCTCTGTAATCTGAAACCTTCTGGTCACTAATCTCATCCCTAAAGTAACAATTTTTACCCACACCTGAGCTCATGGGTTGGTTCACAGTGAAAACACACAAAATCATGACAGTATGTTATACGGTTATATATGGGCTATCTATAGGTTACATATAGGTTATACCTCTAGCCTGGCAGTTCTCAACCTGTGGGTTACAACCACTGGGAAACACATTTTCAACGGTCTTGGGAACCCTCAACCATAAATTTATTTTCGTTGCTACTTCATACATGTAATTTTCCTACTGAGCCACTGCTCAGCTTTACGTGTTTTCCAATGGTCATGACCCACACAGGTTGAGAACCGCTGCTGTACCCTATAGGTACCTACGAAACATGAATGAGCCCCATCCCCCAAGATGTCTCAGTGGGTAGAAGCAGGCATTCCAAAACTAGACATATTTACATCTGAGGTACTTCCGGTCCCTCAGATTTGGGCTGCCCGCCATGTACACACAGACACACATGTGCACACGCGAGCACACACATTCCCTAGACAGTACATAACCAGACAGAGGGTGAGGCTGTGGGTAAAGGAGAGAGAAGCTTGGAGTAGCCCCGTGTTTGGCAGGTGGTGTGAGCCTGTAGTGTGTCGCTGTACAGAAGATGCTATCCACAGCCGCCCTGGACGGTGTTGACACCTGACGGTCTGGTGGTTGTGGAGTCCACAGAACAGGATTGCAGCTCACTGAAGTGTGTTTTTTTTAAAGGGATTTAGATACCTGTACCTGACGCCCCAAGACTACACCCGGATCAGCTCCCAGAACTCGGTACACTGCAAGCACATCGAGGATGAAGGTGAATCCAGGTAAAGGCCTCATTGATGGGCAAGACCTGGCGTAGTCACAATTCACCTCAGCTGCCCAGAGGGGGCGCTTCCATGTGCGGTGCTAATAACTCCTGGTTACTGCCAAATGATTCAGTCCTCCTTCCCTCCCTCCCTCCCTTCCTCCCTCTGTCCCTTCCTCCCTTTCTCCTCCTTCTTTTTCTCTGTTGAGCCTTGTATACCCTAGGCAGGTGATGAAACATGGAACAACACCTGCAGGGATGCATCCTGTACCCAAAATAGCAAGCAGTTCATGGGGGGAGGGGGGGTTAGGTTTTAAAGGTTCACTTCTTCCCTTCCTTACTTCCCTTCCTCTTCTCCTTCACTTCCTTCCCTCTATCCTTTCATTCTCTCCTTCCTTTTCTTCCCTTCCCTTCTTTCCTTCCCTTTCTTCTTCCCTTCCCTCCCTTCCTTCCTTCATCCCCCCACCCTATCTGTCTCTCTGTGTCTCTACCTCTTTTTCACTCTCTGTCTTTCTTGGGTCAGGGTCTCTCTGTGTAGCCCTGGCTATCCTAAAACTCACGCCATATAGACCAGGCTGGCCTCAAACTCAGAGATCCACCTGCCTCTGCCCCCCCCCCCCCCACCAAGTGCTGGGACTAAAGGTGTGCACCATCACCACCCAGCAAAAGGTTCACGTCTTATGACCCAATTATCCAAAAAGATCCGGTGCTCCCTGGGGGTCTGTTCTCTGAGAACGTGAGAGATTCCCAGATGTCTTCCCCAGTGCAATTAAGGGGGTCAAACAAAGCCCGGATTCTCTAGGCGACTTCCTGGAATATAAATGGCATGTGAAATGTTTTTAAATCCACAGTGAGATAAGTTTGGGAAACTCAGTTAAATGCAGCCAGCAAAACAGCTTCCTAAGACCTGCCAAGCCCCTCACATACTACCATTTGTGAATTTCTAGCGGGGAGCTGGCCAGGGTGGCTCACCCCTTGGGGTCGTGAATCACGGCTGGGTCATGAACTAAGGTCATTCTTCCACAGACAAAGGCTAAGGGATGTAGGGAAGGGTGTGTCTCACTGAGCCTCTGTGTGAGTGGGGGATGGCCATTGTCTGTGTCCACCTTGATCTTTTGGAAGCATAGTACCCAGGGCCCTGAGCCCCATCTTTACTTTGCCTCTGACTGTTTCGGGGTCCCAGCGTTTGTCTTTGCTCATCACCACCCCCACCCCCTGCCTAGACCTGTGGGAAATGTGCACTTCTGTTGTTTTGGGTTTGAGGAGCCTTGACGTCAGTCCTGTTTGAACCTTGCAGGTACATCATCGTGGATGTCATCGGGAAGGATGGTGGCCTGGGTGTGGAGAACCTGAGGGGCTCAGGCATGATTGCAGGAGAAGCTTCCCTGGCTTATGAGAAAACTGTCACCATCAGCATGGTAAGTGCCTTCCTGGTCTCCTCCTTCCTTCGCTTCCCTTTTGTATGTGTGCATGCGTGTGCGAATGCGTGTGCACACGTGAGTGCACACCCATGTAGAGGCCAGAGGTCAACATTAGGCATCTTCTTCGATCCCTTTTCATCTGTTTTTTTTTGTGTGGGGGGCGGGGGACAGAGAGTCTTGCTGAGTCTAGAGCTTGCCAATACAGCTACAGCTGGCCAGCGAGCTGCAGGATCCTCCTGTCTCTGCCTCCCCAGCCCTGGGATTAGGGCTGCGAACTGCCATGCCTGAGTTTTATCTGGCCGTTGAGAATCTAAACTCAACTCTTTACGGTTGTCTGGCACCACTTTCTTTCTGGCTGAGCCATTCCCCAGGCCCGCCCCTCTCTCTTTTGAGACTTGGTCTTGCTATATAACTCAGGCCGGGCCTCGAACTTTCGAACCTTGCTGCCTAAGCTTCTTCAGTGCTGGGATCAACCATGCCTGGCCTTCCCCATTTGCGTGTAACTACAGTTTGTCAATACAGCAACATCTGAAACCATAACTTCACAGAGCCCAGTTTGGTCTCAGGTTCAACAGCTGTCTCGAGCCTGTTTCTCTGGTTTGTCGAGGAAGAGTCTGGAGAATCACTTTGAGTTAGCCTGGTCTATGCTGCAAGTTCTAGGCCAGCCAAGACTATATAGTTTTGAGACCCTGTCTCAAAAACAAGTATAAAATTAAATTTAAAAATAGATGCCCAGCAAGATGGCTCATTCAGCAAAGTTGGTTGCCACCAAGTCTGATAACCTGGTTTCATGTGTGAAACCCACGTGACAGAAGGAGACAGCGGACTCTCTCCTGTTGCCCTCTGACCTCCATGTGTATGTTGCAACAAGTACGTACACACACACACACACACACACACACACACACAAATTAATGCAAAATTCTTAAGTAAAAGAATAAAGGTGTCAAATGTTTAACAGCTTTATGTGACTTGAGGATGGGCAGGTCACCCCATCCCCACGGGCACCTCATACTCACACACTGCCCCAGGACCCAATCACAGCTCATTAGCCAAACCAGGAAGGTGAGGTGAGCTGGGCATGGTAGTGTACACCCACAATCCCAGCACTTGAGAAGCTGAGGCAGGGGGATGGGCCAGCCTGGGCTACATAGCAAAACCCTGTTTCAAAAACCAAACAGAAACCCATGGGACCATGGTCTGGCGGTGTTGACTTGGCGCAGGCCTTCCTCACTCACATACCCTCAAGTCTTATATATTTTTGAAGCCATTGCGGGTTAGCTCAGCACCAGCAGTGGCCGGTGTGTGCCGTTGACTTCCTAATACTCTTCTCGACTGACCCTGTTCTTTTCAGATAAAAGTCACATCGTTTACTCCCTGTGACTATGACAAAGATACAGGATGTACTCAGTTTATAAAGAGAAAAGGTTAATTTGGACTTGGAGTTTCAGAGGGGCCATGAGATGTCGTGGCCCCAACGGTTTGAGCCTCTTGTGTGGATATAAGGCAGAGAGCATGGTTGCTCAGCTAGGGCCAGGCAGCCAGGGATGGAGGAAGCTGCTGGCCTCTCATGGTGACAGCCCTCCAGTCTCTTGGGGACCTTCACAGGGCCCACCTCTTAGAGTTTCTACTACCTCTAACTGGGTGGGCCTCTGAAGAGCATTTAAGGGACAGATAATGACAGAAGCCAAGCTGACATAGGTGCCAAAAGGAAACAAGACTCCAGCCAGCTGTGGTACACACCTGTAATCCCAACACCTGGGAGGCTGAGGCAGAGGCAGGAGGATCATCTTTTAGAGAGTTCTGCCAGCTGTGACTGCACAGTGAGATGCCCTTCTGTGTGTGTGTCTCCATAGGTAACCTGCCGCGCCCTTGGGATCGGGGCTTACCTGGTGAGGCTCGGACAGCGGGTGATCCAAGTGGAAAACTCTCACATCATCCTCACAGGGGCCAGTGCTCTCAACAAGGTGCTATAGGCCAGGCCAGGGGAGGGGCGGTGTGGGGACCTGGTCACATCTCACATGGCAGCTGTCGTAGCTGGTGTTCCACTACTGTGATGAGAACCATCACCATGGCATCTCTTAGAAAACATTTAATTGGGGCTGGCTTACAGGTTCAGAGGTTCAGTCCTTTATTGTCGTGGTGGGAACATGGTGGCACACAGACGTGGTTCTATATCGGGATTGGCAGGCAACGGGAAGAGACAGTAGGCCTGACTTGAGTGTCTGAAACATCAAAGCCTACCCGTAGTTACAAACTTCTTCTAACAAGGCCACACCTCCGATAAGACCACTCCTTCTTTGTTTTCATTTGAACCACCCCAGCCGCAGCAGCCATTGTGGATTCCGAGTACCAATTTCCTTCCAGAAGAGAGCCCTATTTTTTCAGTCTGCAGATTCCCGAACCCCTGGTGACCCGCCCTCCTGGAACTAACTCTCCAGCTTACATTAAAAATATTATTAAAGTGGCGTCACACTTTGCAGGAAACCGAGAAAAGCCCCACAAGCGACTTTGCATCTTCTATGCTTTGGGGTCGAACGCTTGTGTTCTGGCTCGCCTGCAGCTCATTCCCCTTGAGCATAAAGTTCCATCACCTGCTTGTTTTGTAACCTGAAGGATTTTCCACGTGGCTTGGGACTCTCCGTGTTTAATGCCCACTGAGAGCCCACCGAGACGCTCCACATGCGGTTCTTGCAGCAGCACCGGGGTAGACCTGCTACAGACCTGCTGCCGAACCTGGAACCCATTAGTTGTCCAGATCTCGGGTGTTGATGGTTCCCAAATTGCATTTTAGAACTGCCTAGAGTTCTTAAAGACAGAGAGACCACCACTGCCTAGCACTCCCCCTGAAGACCCTGAAGGGATTGGTTTGGGTATAACCTGCGTGGCAGGTGTTTCAGAAGCTTCTAGGTCCTTCTGACAGATGTCCAGAGCAGAGGACCCAGCAAGATGGGTTGGCTTTGCTAACTGTGCTGTGTCAAAGCAGGTTCTGGGAAGAGAGGTCTACACATCCAACAACCAGCTGGGCGGCGTGCAGATCATGCACACCAACGGAGTCTCCCACGTCACTGTGCCAGATGACTTTGAGGGTGTCTGCACCATTCTGGAATGGCTGTCCTATATGCCGAAGGTGCGGTACTCCTTGGCGGCCTGACGCCTAGTCTCCTGTGGGGGGACCGGCCTCCTCCCACCATCCCTCTCTGATACTCAGCCTTGTCCTCTGCTTTTGGGGAGGCTCTGAAGTGTTGCAAGGACATAAGGATGCAGGGACACTGTCTGCTGATCTTTTGAAAAGGGTGATGTTGGACAACAGCCTCAGACCTCACAGTCAGCCTTGACCCCTTCCTGGCTTCCTCTTCAGGAACAGTAAGCCTGAGGCAGCCTCCCAATCTTTCTGAGCCTTCATTTTCCTCATCTGTAAAGTATGTTGCCATGGTGGTGCGGGGGCCTGATGCCCAGGGCTCTGCTCTTTGCAGGGCCTCCCCTGCAAGGCTACCCTGGACTGGACTGATTAGTTATCAATTATCATTAGTCCCCACAGGACCTATACTGAAAAATTATCTGTCATCTCACAGGACTGCTCTAATTAGTCTTGACTGGGTAGGTGTTTGGGCCTCAGTTTCTTCAATTGCCTCACTGAGAGAATGCTGGTCCTTAGTGGCTCCCAGACTCTATCTGAGCTCTGACACACCCAGGTCTTTTTGAAGTTTCAGAGGAATGTAGACAGTATTTAGTACCATTTTCTAGCAGGAGCAGTGGCTTGAGAGCCCCAGTAAGGGGTGCTGTAGCAAGCTAGAGATGTGCACAGAGGGGCGAGCAGGCGGACGCCGCAGGGACTGACCTGGATGGCCCTGGACTTTTTTTGTAGGACAATCGCAGCCCAGTCCCCATCATCACTCCTTCTGACCCCATCGACAGGGAAATTGAATTCACCCCAACCAAAGCTCCCTATGACCCCAGGTGGCTGCTTGCAGGGAGGCCTCACCCAAGTAAGTCCCAAAGTGTTTGTGGGGTGTGTGTGTGGGGGACCCCAGACTCGGAACTCTTCTCTGGGTCTACTGTAAAGGGCCATTTTGATGGAAGTGTTTATGTATGGTCGCATCTCTCGGCAGGGGTGGGTGGGTGTGAGCTCAAAGGTGGGGATGGAGGTTGAACTCTGTGCTTTTCCTGGGCCATGGACCAACATGGGTTGGAAACAGCTCAGTATCTGGAGCCAAGGGTTATAGTTCAGCACTAACCAGGTCTTCCTTCTCTAAAGTGCTCAGTGACTTCACCTCTTTCTTGCCTCTTTCCCTCTGGCTAGATTTCACAAGGGAGAATGACTTCTTACACACACACACACAGACACACACACACACACACACACACACACACACACACACACACACACACACGTTTTCTCCCTCCCCAGGGAATGTCTTTGTCTCTTGGAGGGATGCTATATTACAAGGGCTGTTCGGATGGGAAGACTGAGCCAGCCTGTCACCCTGGCCCACGTCTAAAAGTTCACGTGCGGCTGCCTTCAACTGTGCAGCTGTGCAGACAAGGACCTCCCCACAACAGAAGGGTCCCCATGACTTCTCTGTTTTATAGAGCTCTCCCTCCGGTGGTATGTCCCACTGTGTGCTGTACCCTGTGGAGCCAGCCCCGAGTCCTAAGTCAGGGGCTGAAGCAGCGGGTCTTATTTTCAGCATCCAGCCTCTGCTGTGTTTGAGTCACCTGCTGCCAGGCCTTTCAGCTCTTGTCAGAATGGCAGCCATTTGCCCCAATCCTGGTCCCCAACCCCAGCCATGGCTGTAGTACCAATGTCACCCTGTGTGTCTCTGGGACGTGGGGTGACCTGCTTCCTCTCAGGGATACTAAGCCATAGTCAATGGGCCAGAATAAGGTTCCAGGGTTGGTGGTCCCTTCCTGGAATCTCACTTTGTGGGAAGAAGGAATTTTCTAACCCTGCCATCTCTGGGCAGGGGCTGTGTTTGGGATGTCAGCATGTCTGGTGTTACATGAGCAGTTGGAATACCCTCAGAAACGAATTCCCATCTTGATGTAGCTTTTGTAATCGTGGTTTTGTTTTGTCTGGGAGTTGTTTTTGGTTTTTGGTATAAAGGTTTAGACTCTGTGTGGGCTTCAGGAGAAGGAACACAGGCCTATGGGGTCAAGGCCATAGCAGTGTACCCTGCCAGGCAGACCCTGGGCCTCCCCAGACCTCAGTCAGGGCCTCCATCCCTCTGCCCACAGCTCTGAAGGGGACCTGGCAGAGTGGGTTCTTCGACCACGGCAGTTTCAAGGAAATCATGGCACCTTGGGCCCAGACTGTGGTGACCGGAAGAGCAAGGTAACTTGAGATGGGTGGGCTGCACTCTGCCCAACAGGCTCTGGGACTCTCGAGCACTAGGCCGGGGCTGCCAGGGCCCTTTCTTCTTGGCCCATAGATTTTTCTGAATGCAAAGGGCAAAATTAGGGACTGGGGAGATAGCTAAGAAGTGCTTTGCCCTGCCAGCAGGAGGACCGGAGTCCAGCTCCCTGACACCCACATGAGAAGCCAGCGCTGCAGTAGTAATCTCAGCACTAGGGTTAGGGGGTCAGAGCCCAGCCACTCTGAGGTAGAAAGCTCCAGGTTATGACTCACCCTGTATCTTATTACGAGAAAGAGAATGAATGAGGAAGATAGCCAACAGTGAACTCTACATGTATGTACACACATGTGCACACACGTGCACACTCACAGGTGTGCACACATATTTATACACATGTGTACACATGCACACTCACATGTGTGCACATATATGCACACACATGTGCACACTTGCTCACACATGCCTACACAATACATACCCCTGCACATGTGAGCATATGCGCATGCATGCACACATATACATGTGTGCACATACACCCACATACATGTACACACACAGGTCTGCACACATGCACATTCATGTGGGGACACTTGCTTACGCATGCCTACACGCCACACACATATACACATGAACACATGCGCACACAGCATACACAAGTATACACATGTACACACATGCACATACATGATCACACACATGTGTATGCACATGCACATACATGTGTGCACCCCACATACATGCACACACATGTGCATGCACACATGCACATGTGCGCACACAGTGTGTGCTTATACACCACACATAGACTTCAAAAATTAAAAAGTAAAAATAAAAATGCCAGCTGAACAAGAATGACTCCAACACATGTGCCAACCTAGACAGGGAAAAGCCCATGATGCCTCAGCCCTACACAAAGAACTCCAGGCAACTGAGAAAGCTGGGAGCAGGAGAGGTGGTCCCCCCCATCCAGTGCCAAACGGTCATCCTTGAAAACGTACACACATGTAACCTTACACGGCCTGAGCAAGTTATATTTAGAAATATATGTGTATATATGAATACATATATGCATATAATAACAATAAAAACAGAGGCTATGAATTTGAAGGAAAGGAGGGAGGGAGGAAAGGGAAGAGAGAAACATTGTAATTAAATTATGATCTCAACAATAAAGGAAAGAAAGCCAGTTTGGAGAGACCTGTCATGGACGATGACACCTCCTGTGTAGTGTGGGCCCACCTGGGCCTTAGAGCCTCCGCCACCTACTGTGGGGCTGTGGCCTTTGCCCCTAGATCAGTCCCACAGCCATAGGGGCCCCCAGAAGGTGTCTCTGGGGGTGTTAAATGTTTCCAGAAATGGGCGGCTTTTCCCTTACAACGCCACACTCACCCCTGTGCTGCTCCACTCACCAGGGCGCCCCTCCTTCCAGTGTGGCTGGAAGCTGTGTCCTCTGACTTAGCGTTTGGATTCCCAGCATGACATCACAGCTACACACCCAGGCTTCACGCTCCGCCTTCCCCAGACCTCTGTAGCCTTTTCTGTTTCCTGGAGGTGCTATACACCCAGAGGAGCAGCACTGTGCCAGGCGTTTCCTGTGTGTCACATGCTCCCTACATGGGACCAGGTCCTGTTCTTATCTCATGGGTAGTAAACAGCACACTTGGTTTGTCCCACAGTTCAGTCCCCAAGACCTGCATAAAGGTAGATGGCAACAGACCCCCAAAGGCCCCTTTACGCATGCAGCATAGCACATGTGTACACACACACACATATACGCACATACACATACACACATATACACACATACACACATATACACACACATGTACACATACACACATATACACATGTACACATATACACACATACACACATGCATACACATACACACATACATATACATACATACATACACACATACAGACACACATATACACACATATACACATACACCCACATATATAAACATACACGCATACACACATACACACACATACATACATACACATACACACACGTACATACATACACACATATATAAACATACACACACATACACACATACACACACACACGAGTTGTAAAATCGTGTGTCATTGGCTTTTAGTTGTAGTCCCCCTATCTATTTTAGAAACCCTTTTTGTACAATCCTTGAATGAACCCCGCCACCACGGAGCCCTCCCTGGGGAGACGGCTCCACCCTGGTAGGATTGTAGCATGGGTAGAGGACAGAGGTGCGGCAGTGGCTCCGACTGTTGGTAGCCCAGGCTGACAGGTGGTGATGTCATGGTCCCCTCTGAGCCAGGCCCTGTGGCACTTATATCGCTCATCTGCCCCCTGATTTTGAGTACTAGGGATGGAACCCAGGACCCCCGTGCGTGCCAGGCAAAAAGCTGTATCTCTGAGCTGTGTCCCAACTTCCTTTGCTTTGTGTTTCAAGGCAGTGTGTTGCTGTGTAGCCCAGGCTGGCTTTGAACTCTTGATCTTCCTGCCTTGGCTTCCTAAGTAGCTGGGTCACAGGCCTGTGTCACCAGTCCTGGCTTGCTTCAACCTTTTTTTCCGTGTGACTTGGTTCAGTGTTCAAGCTGCCCAGTGTGTAGCTGCTGGTCATATGTGATGATTTAAGCCATAATTCAGGACCAGGAAATGGCTAGGTTGCAAAGCACCCGCCCGCCATATGCAGAGTCCCGAGCTTTATCTTAGTGCCAGAAAACCTGAAGCTGAAGTCAGAGGAGGATGTGGGAAACAGTGTGTGGTTCAGAGTTGCCATCTTGGATGCATGGCGCGAGGAACACACAGCTCCTGTGTTTCGGCACCATCTTGCCCAGAGTGTTCTCACCCTAGCAGGGCACCTATAGCTCTGCATGGTTCTTAGTGACTTGGTGCTGCTCCTTTGCCTTACAGCTAGCTCACCCCACTTGCAGCCCTCATTCCCACCTGGGCACGCCTGGCAGCAGACTGGGTAGACCCTGAGGCCCTGACATCTGCCTGCAGGCAGCCCAGGTGCTGAGCCTGTGTGTTTGCCTTGCAGGCTGGGGGGCATCCCTGTGGGAGTGATTGCCGTGGAGACTCGGCCTGTGGAGGTGGCTGTCCCTGCTGACCCTGCCAACTTGGATTCTGAGGCCAAGGTGAGGGGCCGGGAGCTGTGGCCACTGTGACCACTGCAGACAGGAATATATCCCTTCATCCTGTCCAGAGAGGATTCTGAGAGCCAGAGAGCACATGCCTTAAGTAGGGATTGTTCTGGGGGCTCTGCCCATCTCCCTACCATATCTCCAGGGGACACATGATATTCCAATATTCTGGGCTTCTTCCCAGGATGGTAAAGGTCCCCATCCCCACTTCCCCTCTACTCCTGCTCCTGGGAGCAGCAGTGAGGCCTCAACTCCTGTGTGGTCAGGCTGAGCATTGAGAATAGGGGACCTGTTGAGATCCTAAGGGTATGGCCATGCTTTGGGTTTCTAGGGAGCCCTGGCTCTGGTACATGTCCTAGTAAGGGTTACTATTGTGAGAAATACCATGACCAAAGCAAGCTGGGGAGGAAAGGGTTAATTCAGTTCACACTTCCACATCACTGTTCATCACCAAAGGAAGTCAGGACATGGGACTCAAGCAGGTCAGGAAGCAGAAGCTGATGCAGAGGCCATGGAGGGATGTTATTTACTGGCTTGCTTCCCATGGCTTGCTTAGCCTGCTTTCTTATAGAACCCAGGATCACCAGCCCAGGGATGACTCCACCCACAGTGGGAGTGGCCTACCCACAGTGGGCGGGGCCCTCCCCTATGAATCCCTAATTAAGAAAACGCCCTATGGCCCCATCTCATGGAGGTATTTTTCTCAGTTGAGGTTCCCGCCTCTCTAATGGCTCCAGCCTGTGTCAAGTTGATACAAAACAGTACAGGAAAAAGCTGTGATCACTGGCTCTGTGCTCCCTACATCCCGGGGTCAGTGTCTTGACCTAAGTGACTCTGTGCACAGATCATCCAGCAGGCGGGCCAGGTGTGGTTCCCGGACTCGGCCTACAAGACGGCGCAGGTCATCAGGGACTTCAACAGGGAGCGCCTGCCTCTCATCATCTTTGCCAACTGGAGAGGCTTCTCTGGCGGCATGAAGGGTAAGTCAGCCCTTTCATGTGTGTCACTGGGGTGTCTCTCAACATCCCCGGGAGGATGCCAGTCAGGTAACCACCTGGTTTATAGATGAGGGTCTGAGCTGGGAGGCAGGTGACTTCCTGGGGTCATGTGGGCAGGAAGGTTTGATCTGCAAGCTCCTGGGTAACCTGGGTAGTCTCCTTCCTGCGTGGATGAGGAAGACATATGTCCATTCACCTTCCTCAGAGCTGAACGTATAGTTGCAGTCCAAGTCACCCAGAATGCCCAGAGAGATAAGGTTCCCAGGTGCTGAAGGAGGAGCTGAGATGGGAGAGACACATATGTGGGTGACCTCTCTGCACCCCCAAACCCCTCCTTTGGGAATGGAGAGGACCTCAGTGAGAGTCCCATGCACTGGTCCCACACATAAGCTGTTGTCACGGTATTGCAGCGTCACCACATAGGGGGTGTGTGTGGGTGGAGGGGGGGACAGGACTTGGAGGGAGCTCCTGGCAAGGCAGAGCAGAGGGCACTGCGTGTACCAGATAGGTGAACGAGCTTGGGCATCTCAGAAGAGGGCAGTCGCCATGCTTGAGTTCACAGATGAAGACACACCCATGCAGGAGAACAACCTGCCCAAGGTCACATGGGCACCGAGGGAGGGAGCCAGACCTGGGCCAGCCCCTCAGCTCTCCTAGCGTCCCTCAGGAGCCCAGGGCAGAGAAGGCTGCAGGCTTTGTGGGTGCGTCACCGGGACCCAAGTCTCCTAAGCAGGCCTTGCTTCACAGACATGTATGAACAGATGCTGAAGTTTGGCGCCTACATCGTGGATGGCCTCCGCCTGTTCAAGCAGCCAATTCTCATCTACATCCCACCCTGTGCTGAGCTCCGTGGGGGCTCCTGGGTCGTCCTCGACTCCACCATTAACCCCCTGTGCATAGAGATGTACGCGGACAAAGAGAGCAGGTGAGTGTGTCACCAGCATTGTCTCGGCAGAGTTAGTTAGGGCCCCAGAGAAGGGTAGGAAGCCGGGCTCGGCAGTGTGCCCTAACCTTGGCCCTGCTGGTAGAGACCATCAATAGGCAAATCCCTGGGGCTTGCTGGCCAGTCAGTCTAGCCAATCAGTGAGCTCCAGGTTCAGTGAGAGACCCTGCCTCAAAAAAAGTAAGGTGGACTCCTGACATTGACCCATGATTTTCACAGGCGTATACACACAGATACACATACACCACACACACAAAGTCATAATGCGTTCAAAGAAATAAGCAAAATTTTAAAACATACACCACACACACAAAGTCATAATGTGTTCAAAGAAATAAGCAAATTAAAAAAACAAACAAACAAACAAACAAACCAGGAGCCCAAGGCAGGAGAGCGGGGAGACCTAAGGTGTCTATCTTCAGCCCCTCCCCCTGTCCTCTCCTCTGTCCAGGGGTGGTGTTCTGGAGCCTGAGGGCACAGTGGAGATTAAGTTTCGGAAGAAAGATCTGGTGAAGACCATACGGAGGATAGACCCAGTGTGTAAGAAGCTCCTGGGACAGTTGGGTAAGTGGCTCACACAGGCGCCATCCCCAGGTCACCAATGGTGCTGACCCTAGTGCATTATGGGTAGAATGGGCATGAGTCAAACTGTGAGACCCACCAAGGCCAGCCCACATTTGCAATCAGCTCCTTCCACAGGACACAGTGTTGGCCAGGAAGTCTCTCTGGTGGCAGATATTTGGGAGAGTTTCGGTTTGTGTGTTCTCCGTGAGATGGCTTGGCAAAGGGTCCCAGAAATAAACATGAGATTAATTTTCAGAGCTGTGTCCTGTTCATGCCCATTTCTGGGGCTGGGGGCAGGATGATCCACTGTGGCAGGCCACCTGTGTTCAGAGGTTCAGGCTCTGGAGTGTTTGAGGTGAGGGATGTTCATCCTGTGATCCTGCAGTGAGCACGACGTCCCATACGCATAACGTGAGGCGATCGAATCATTTGGGGCCCATGGGGAACACCAGAACATGGTGATGCATCCTTTTAGAATCCCCAGCCAGAGAGAAACAATTTTACCGATTTTATTTGACGAATTCTTTGCTTCACTTCTTCGACGTCATTCTCTTTGGATGTCCGTGTGGCGGTGATGTCTATAACTGTGTTGACCATTTATTACAGTGTGTAACGTCTGGAGGACCAGGGACTCTGGGATTTGGGTTTGCATCTTCGTGACTCTGGGTTTGTGTAGAACTGGCATTGTCTGGAAACAGCTCTTACTAAGTTCCTTTTTATTACGGTAGTTAATTAGTGTGTGTGTGTGTGTGTGTGTGTCTGTGTCTCTCTGTGTGTTTGTATGTCTGTGTTTCTCTCTGTGTGTCTGTCTCTCTCTGTGTGTGTCTCTGTGTGCATGTGTGTCTGTGTTTCTCTGTGTGTATGTGTCTGTCTGTCTCTGTATGTGCATGTGTGTGGGTGTGAATCTGTGTGTGTCTCTCTGTTTTTGTGTTTCTCTGTATGTTTGGGTTTTTTTCTCTCTCTCCCTGTCTGTCTGTCTGTCTGTCTGTCTGTCTGTCTGTCTCTCTCTCTCTCTCTCTCTCTCTCTCTCTCTCTCTCTGTGTGTGTGTGTGTGTGTGTGTGTGTGTGTGCCACACAGCACATGTGTGGATATCAGGACAACTTGCAGAAATTTGTTCTCTTCTCCCACTATGTGGGTCCTGGGAATCAAACTCAGATCATCAGGCTTGGCTGCAAGCACCCTTTCCCCACTGAGCCATCTCACTGGCCCCCTTATTTAGATTCTAAGTGTGGATTTCCTTGTTAAGCAGTGTTGTCTTCCTACCCATCTTCTCCTGGCAGAACTGTGGCATGGAGTTAGCTTATCCCCACTGTATGTATTATCTGTCTGAAGCCCAGGGCAGGGCTGGGGTTTCGCCCCAATGCTGTTTTGGGGTTGTGAACCCATTTCCAAGATGCAGGGCAACTTGATTTAGGAGCAGTGTTGCCATCCCAGCCTGGACTCTCACAGGGCAGAGCCTCTTGGCTTTTCAAATAAAACAAACCCAAGAAAATCCACCCCAGCCCCACATGGCCACCCCTCACAGCCCATGAAGTCTCCACTGTTGTCTGCTCACCTGCAGGGAAAGCCCAGCTCCCTGACAAGGACCGGAAAGAGCTGGAGGGCCAGCTGAAGGCCCGAGAGGACCTGCTGTTCCCCATCTACCACCAGGTGGCAGTGCAGTTCGCTGACCTGCACGACACACCGGGCCACATGCTGGAAAAGGGAATCATTTCTGTAAGGGTCCCCCACGGCCACCGGGACACAGCGGAATACATAGGGGTTTGGGATGGAGCCAAGCCAGGGCTCAGAGGGCCGTCTGGGCCGTTCAGTCTGAGTATGTAGCTCAGCAGGAGCCCGCAGCCTCTGTCTTTAACCCCCAGGAGACTGGGGAGGCCTGGGCTTTGGAAAGGCTGGAGTAACTTAAATGTGTGCAGATGGTTGTTGAGTTTGCACCTCTGACGAGGCTTAAAACCTTGTTTGTGCTGACGTTAACCCATGACCTGCTCCTAAGAGGACATCCCATGCCCACTGGCCCATGCCCATAGCTGGCCATTTTTCTTGTGGGAACTAGCCCGAGATCGAGTTTTGGGGAATGCAGACAACCAGTTTGGTTCAGAGGGACATTGTCAGCCTATCACGGCCCAGCACTGTGGGGTCCTGCAGAGCCCTGCTCTGTGTCGCCCTAGGTAAAAGCTCACTCCCCTACACTGGACATCCCTGCTTCTAGGATAAGGTGGGCAGGAGCCAGGTAGCCATCCTGGGGCACGGCCTTGGCCGTCTCCTGCCTCCCCTCCCCCACCCGTCCCACTCCTCCGTGGGTACTCAGGTGACCACGTCCACAGGATGTCCTAGAATGGAAGACAGCGCGCACCTTCTTATACTGGAGGCTGCGCCGGCTCCTGCTGGAGGCCCAGGTGAAACAGGAGATCCTCCGAGCCAGCCCCGAGCTGAGCCACGAGCACACGCAGTCCATGCTGCGACGCTGGTTTGTGGAGACAGAGGGCGCTGTCAAGGTGGGTCTGAGCAGGGAGAGGGGAACTGCAGCAGGCAGGCTCTGGGGGCCTAGGGGCTGCTGGCTGCTGCCCCTGCAGCAGCATCTCCACCTGAGGTAGACTGTACCCATCGATCCTCAGGCCTACCTGTGGGACAGCAACCAGGTGGTGGTCCAGTGGTTGGAACAGCACTGGTCAGCCAGGGACAGCCTGCGTTCCACCATCCGTGAGAACATCAATTATCTGAAGCGGGACTCTGTCCTCAAGACCATCCAAAGGTGAGCTGAGTTGTGTGCCCGCGGCCAGCCTCTGGCTCACTGGCCAGCCCGCCACAGGGCTGGGATCAGACCCAGCCTCAAAGGTGAGGTAACAACCCAGAGTGATCATCCCCCAGCAGTAGAGCTGTGGTTGGTAGGAGAGCAGATCTGGGTCTAGACTGGAACCTGGCTGATTAGGACCTTACCACAGACCTGGGGGCTGAGGAGACTGGCTTCCTCCCTCCCAGTCTTTCCATAGCCTCCAAGGAGGTGACTCACAGGACACCTGGGACACCTGCCTGGGGTGTGTCACACCTCAGATCATACCACACAATGAATGACTAGAAAGAGCTATGCCACCCTGAGGCATTCTGTCCCCAAGTCAGAATCCTGTGTACCTTCAGGGCTGTCTGTCCCCTCCCTCTCTACCCCCTCCCCCTCCCCCTTCCCTGCGTGAACACAGCAAGAGGAAGTCAGAACTCTGGGCTCTGGCCCACTCAAGAGCAACATGGTGTCCTGGATGAGGACACTACCACCTAGAGACACTGAACTGGGTGTCAAGAGTCTCCCCCTGTCTTTCTCCTTCCCCGTAGTCTGGTTCAAGAACACCCAGAGGTGACCATGGACTGCGTGGCATACCTGAGCCAGTACCTCACGCCAGCTGAGCGGATACAGGTGGTTCAGCTGCTGTCTACCACGGAGAGCCCGGCTTCCTCCTGAGCAACTCCGGCCATCCCCAGGACCCACGGGGGCAGTGGGCGTGGCATGCAAACCCCTGGACAGTGGGCGTGGCATGCGGACCCCCCCCAGTGGGCGTGGCGTGCGGACCCCCCAGTGGGCGTGGCGTGCGGCTGGCCTTCCATGGGACGCTGGGGGCTTATTTTGGGAAAATTCAGGAAGCCACCCTGAGTACTCTGAACGTAACTGCTGTTCCTGACCAGCGTCTTCCTGGACAAAAGGCCCCTGTGTCCCTGTTAGGTGGGTGCAGCCTCTCCTCACCCCAGGGACTTCAGGGTCGTCCGCCGCTGCCTCTCTGAGGAGAACTGAACCAGTCGCTCCAGGTTCCTTGTGATTTTTGCCTGGGATGGGGATCCAGTGTCTCAGCGCTCACTGTCCGATCACAAGACAACTCGTACCAACCACGCTGGTTTGCACTCAGCCCCCTGTGTCCTTCAGCTGAGTAAACGGGCCAAAGAAAACATCTTTTGGTGATGAAGCTTATTAGACACTTAGGTACCCAGGCAAGAACAAAAATGATTTCCTTTTTTTTTTTTTTTTTTCTGAAAATTTTTATTTAAGAGAAGAAAATGACATTTTGTTCTCCAAGTGGCCCTAGTGAGGCAGGGCAACCGTCTTATAGACAGCCTCTTCCATTAGAGAGATTCTCCAGAGATAAAGGACAAATGGACTGGATGCTTGGCATCCGGCAGGGACTGGACCTCACTCCATGGATTGACCACCCATATGGTACCCAGTGCCTTCCTGCCTGAGCGCAGCGAGGCTGCCCCTCCTCCCTCCCAGGACCCCTGACCAATACACTTCCTCACCTTGTGCCTTGATACCACGGCAGGAGCCAACAACTCTGGGCCAGTGACCCAGGACTGTGCTGCAAACACTCTAGTTCTGCTCACAGAGACTTTCCCAGCACCCACAGGCTCTGCAGCGTCCGGGTCTGAATGAGACATTCTGTGCCATGTCAGGGGCTGGGGAAGCCATTGGGGGTGAAGGGTTCTTCTGGGCAAGGTCCAGACCGCCACTAGCTGCTGCCCTGACCACTTGAGTGCACTGAAGAGGCTGCCGGGAGATCTGCAAAATAAACTATTTTTTGAAGGAAGCTCTCCGGCCTTGATTTATTCTGTGGAGCAGAAGAGCCTGGCAGTTGGTGGAGGGGGTAGATGGTCCTCAGCTCCCCTCATAATCTCCCTCTTTCAAGCTGGTCTTGTCCTGTGCTCCCCGCAGATGAGCCTGTGAGATGGAGGTGACAGCCCATCCATCTTCAGTCTCTGGACAAATCAGGCTCAGGACCAGCAGGCTGCTTCAGGTTCCCACAGCTGCTGGGTGTCTGGTGTTCTTACTGAATAAAATAGACAGCATACACTTTACTGTGACAGCCTTTCCTTTTCCAGTGTTGCCCAGGCTAGCCTTGAGCTAGGCTGGAGTGGCCTCCCTCCTAGCTGAGACTCACCTTAACCAGCCTCCTGTGCATGCTGGTGCTGAGGACATTCATGTTGAAAACCAGCCTCCTACACTCCTTCACAAAGACTAGTCTCTGGGGAATTTCATATGTACGTAAAACATATTGATCGATGCCCACTCTCTCCCCCAATTCCTACCGGAACCGCACCTCCCTCCCAGCTTCACGGGTGCTCTCTCTGTTTCTCTCTGTCTTTCTCTGTCTCTGTCTGTCTCCCTTCCTCCCTCCCTCCTTCCCTCCCTCCCTTTTTGCCACTCCTCCTTTTCCCCTCCCCCCTTTTTTCCCCTCCCCTCCCTTTTCCCCTTCCCCTTTCCCTCCCCCTCTTCTTCCCTCCTCCTTCCCCTCCCCTTTCTCTCCCTTTCCCCTACTTCCTCTCCCCCTCCCCTCCATCTCCCTCCCCCTCCTCCCTCCTGTACCCTTCCCCTCCCCTCTCTCTCCCCTCCCCCCCCACTCCCTCCTCTCCCCCTCTCTCCCTCTCACCCAATGTATCCTCCTGGCTCTGTCCACATGTACCTGGTTATGGAGCCACTCACTACAGTATGCCAGCCTCTCACGGTCCACGTCCCAGAAAAAGATCAAGACTCTCCCTCCCATAGCAGCCACCATCTGCCCATAGCTCCCCCACCAGGGTGTGTGTGTGATGTGTGTGAGCCCCCATCCATTCAGAAGGTCGAGGAGCTTGGTCTTGTGCTGCAGCCACGTGGCTTCACATGTGCCATGTGTCCATCATGGTGGGAATTATTCGGCCACAGTCCTCTGTTATACACCCCTAGCTCTTACAGCCTCACACATACACACTCTCATGCACACACACTCGTGTGCACACACCCACCCACACACTCCTGCGCACATTTGAGTGAACACACTCGCACATGCACACACACGCACAAACGTGCACACACGTGCACTCACGCGTGCACACCCACTCATGCACACTCGCCCGTGACACACCCACACGTACAAGCATGTGCATGCACAGTCGAGTGCACACATGCACACATGCACTTGCATGTGCACACACCACATACTCAAGTGTGACACACTCACATGCACAGGCGTGTGTGTGCACACTTTCACACATACACACTTGCCCACAATGATCCCTGAGCCTTGAGGTAAGAAGGGCTGTGAGACAGAACTCTTCAAGCTGAGCAGGCTGCAGTAACTTATTCTCTGCACTTTGACAAGCTGTGAGTCCATCAGCTGCAGCCCGCTGCCAGAAGAAGCTTCTCTGACAAGGGTCTGGAGCCACACTCATGGTGAATGCTGTGTGGTTGGATACTATGTCCATTTAAAAAATGGTAGGACTAGGCTCTCCCCTGAGGCCTATCAGCTCCCAGTGAGTACTGGACCCAGCTAACAGTTCCAGGCAGGACTTCAACCTTGAGTCACACCTTAAAGCTGGCCAGCAAGGAGTTGGTTATTCCCATAACCTTCACGCCGCCATTGTGCCTGTGGGGGTATCTTGCCAGGCTGGTTGTAGCTCACAGGGTTCAAAGATGGGTTAGTTTCCCCCCACCCCCCAGTCCACATGGCACTTCCTGTCACTCTCAGAACTAGCCAGTAGGAAAGACACCTCCAGGTCAGCACCAGCCTGATTTATCCATGTTGTGTTTTCAGCAATAAGGTCTTAGCATCGAGTTCTGTGGGCAACCAAGAGCAATGGCAATAGTCCGGATTTATTTAACGGGGAGGGGGGTGTATATGGCTGGGGTGTGTATATGGCTGGGGGTGTATATGGCTGGGGTGTGTATATGGCTGGGGTGTGTATATGGCTGGGGTGTGTATATGGCTGGGGTTTGTATATGGACCCTCACTAGCCAACAAGTCAAAGGGTGTAACCCAAACATGAAACTTTTTAAAACCACTTTTTTTTTTTTCATCTTGCAAAGTAGAAATTCTACTCCTATCGCAATGGATTCTTGTTTCCTGACTCCCAGGCTTCTCCCCCACCCTAATCCTATTTTCTAGCTCTAGATTTCAGAATCGCACCACTAAGCTAGTATTGACTTATTTCATTTAGCGAGATGTCCTCAAGGTTTCTCCCCTTTATGACATGCGTCTGATTTCTCCTTTTAAGGTTGAACATGTTCCCTCGTGTTGCTACCACTCAGCAGTTTTCTCCTGTAGGAGGCTTCAGTTGCTTCTGCCTTGGCTGTTGTGACAGTCAGTCCTGCAGGGGACTGGAGCACGTGCGTCTTCCGGTCCTGTCGTTTCCTTTCCTCCGTCCTTTTGGGTCTGTATCACTGCTGGCTCATTTGACAATTCTCTCTTGACTCTTAGAGGAACCTCCAGGGTTTTCAGGGCTCAGCAGTGAGATGTCAGCATTCCTGCCTCACTAGGCAAAATACCAAGACACGTACACTTTTTAAAAAGTTGCCTTTTAACCTGCTGCGTCTGTTACTTGACACTGTGACTACACTATCGGACAGAGGACAGGAAAATTTGCTTTGGGCTCGTGGTTTCAGTCCATCATAGCAGGCAGGGCAGAGCAGGGGGAGGACGTGACACCACTACTTCTCCCTGAAGCAGGACCTGGAACTTCCCAAGTCTGAGCTTTGCAACCTTCTCCCAGTCAGGTCCCAACTCCTAACACTTCCTCAGTCTCCCATCGTAATGCCAGCAGCTGGCAAAGAAATATTTGAGAAACGACATGAGTCTGTGAGAGACGCTCCAAGTTCACACATTGGTCAACAGCCTGTACCTGGACTCCGATGCTCACTGCTCTGCCTTACCTCCCTCCTTCCTGCCTTCCACACTCCTCTCCCACCCCTCTCAGTTCTGGCTCCCATCTCGGTTCTAGAACCTTCCCAAGGCAGACCCAGCCCAATGGAGACAGACCTTCCCAGAGGCAGGCAGGTTCACCCTCAGCTTGGCGGAGACTGTAGTATGTCCATCTTTCTTTCCTGAAGTAAGCTGGGCTAAGCTCTGGGCTCTGCCGTGCTTGAATCTGCCTTGCTGTGGCAGCAGAGCCAGCCCCTGGTGAGCACTTGTGTTCTTTCCTTGGTTGCCCACTCCCATCATTTGGTCCATTCTTAGACTTAGCAGCAGTGCGTGTAAAACCTCGGATTACCCAAGTGTAATGGTATGTACCTGTCATCTCAGCACTGGGAAACCTAAGGCAGGAGGATCATGAGTTCTGGGATAGCCTGGGCTACAGAGCAAGCCCCTTTGTGCCAAACAAAACAAATTGGCCCTGTCTACTGCCCCACTCAGGGTCTAGAGAGTCATTTAAGACATATTTACTTTTATGTGCGTTGACGATTTTGCCTGTCTGTCTGTCTGTCTGTCTTTCTGTCTATGTGAGGATGCCAGATCCTATGGAATTGTGAGTTATACACAGTTGTGAGCTGCCACCTGGGTGCTGGGAATCCAATCCTGGTCCTCTTAACCACTGGGCCATCTCTCCAGCCCTGAGTTCTATCTCACCCAGGACATTAAGGGCCCAGGAGCTGCTGGTCCTCAGTGAGGGGCCAGGTGTTGTTTTCTTCAATTTGACACAGGCTAGTTTCATCTGGAATGAGGTAGCCTCAGCTGAGAATATACCTCTATCCAAATGGCTTGTAAACAAGTCTGTGGGGCATTTTCTTGATTAATGATTGGCGTATGATGGCCCCGCCCACTGGATGGTCAGGTGGACCAGGACAGGCAGTCCTGGGTTCTATAAGAAAGCAGGCTGAGCAAGCCATGAGGAGCAAGCCAGCCAGCAGCACCCCTCCATGGCCTCTGCATCAGCTCCTGCCTCCAGGTTCCTCCCCGCTTGAGTTCCCGTCCTGACTTCCTCCAGTGATGAACAGTGACCTGTAAGTCAAACAAACCCTTTGCTTTCGGCCATTGTCTTTATCACAGCAACAGAAAACAACTAAGACACCAGGTTTCCATGTTTACTCAGAGAAAACTGCCCGGTTCCAGAAGGTGGGGAGCATCAAGGCTGAGGCTACTGAAGAAACCTATGGGATCTGAACACCCCTAAGGACAGGGGAAACAGTCCCCAACACTAAGTTGACATGGCTCCCGTGTCCTGGTGTTGCTGGTCCCTGGGCACGTTGCCGGCTGAGCCGAGGGCTCACTGATACTGAGGGACAGGTGTCCATGGTTTGGGCACATCTTGGTGGACAAGGTGGCCTAAGGGTATGATGGACAGGAGGCCAGTTAGTTTCCGAATGTCACTTATCCTTGAACTATGAGGCTCGGAGACTTGAGGCCCAGCATCACATCCCAAGGTCACTTGAAACAGGTCATCCTGGTGTCATGGCTCTGCCTCCAAGTGTTAGCAGGTCTCTAGACTTTCCCTACCCCGCCCTCCCACCCCCACCCCAGTAACTGCTGTTGGGAGAAGGAGCAGGTGTCTAAAGACCCGGAAGTCAGTTCTGGGAGAGATTTGTGCCTCTTTAAACCAGCGGATAAATGGAATCCGGTGCCTCTCACTGATGCACCTCTACTTACTCCTAGGTGCTCCTCTCAGCCTCAGTTTACCCTTATAACATCAGTATGGGTGGTTTTCTGTGGATCAATAACACAGTCGTTTAAAATGGCACATTTATCCCCTTATAGGAGACCAGAAGTCCCAGGGTCTCACTGGGCTAAGATCATGGTATCAGCAGGGCAGCTCGGTCGGTAACCAGTCTCGAGACTGGGGACATGATGCTTCTGTTGGTTGAGCTTCTGTCACAGAGCACACTTGACGGATAAGCCATGGAGTAGGGGGCCTGGTACTGGTTATTTGAAGTTGTCCAAGACGCCATTTCTTCACCAGCAAAATGGGGGTACTGAGTACTAAGCCACAGCCTCTCCAAGGGCTCATGGTAGTGACCATCTCTGGCCTGGCATGTCGCAGATGATGAGAAGGCAGGAGTCTTTCTGCTGCCCTGTCCCCAGCTTGGAACAGCCCCACCAGATCCGGAGGCTGGCATGTGTAGGCCCAACCCCCCTCCACCCCTCCCACCACACACACACACACACACACACACACACACACACGTCTCTATTATGGGAGTAGATGACAGTTGTCTACAAGTCATTCCCAAGATGCTTCCTGTCAAGTGTTCGTTCTGACGGACAGTAAATGTCAATCTTCTGAATTTCACTGATGTCCCACCCCTGGGCTGATTTAGCGGGAGCTTGGTGTCAGAGGACCGGGCTTCTGTGCTGTGTACTGTCCGTTGTCCCTACCCCGCTTCCCCTCCTCCACTGCACCCCCCCCCCACCGTCCACACTAAGCCACACAGTGCTGCTCAGCCTTTATTGACATTAGATAGTTATTCAGCAGAACACCTACAGAGTCTCGGCACTGCCCATATGCGGGGTCTTAACACTTAAACAGCATGACTGTTCGAGGGGCCGGCGTACAGCAGCCGAGCAAGGCTGGCCGGATGGGCCGGGCTGCACCCACTCAGTGGGGAGGCCTGAAAGACAAGGCTTCACACTGCCCTTCCAGACAGCTGGCCTGCCTGCTGTTCTTCTGAACAACCTAGGCTGTGAACTCTCAGACATGGGGTCAGATATCGAGGTGGAAAAGAGGTTGTGGAGGGGGCCCCCACTCCTCTCTCCAACGGCCTACCTGCCTGCAGAACCCTCACTTGGGAAAATCCAGTCACGGGACAAGACAGTAGTTGTGAATACAGACAAAGCAAAGCAGAGGCAGCCGGCCGGCGCCAACAGTATCCTCGAAGTGACGCTGCAAATGGTGATGGTTGCTCAGGGCCCAAGGTTCACGTCTTCCTGCCTCAATGTCTGTAACCTGGCACAGACAGGTCTCTGCCCTTTCCTGCTGTCTCAGCCCGGCAGGCCTTAGAAAAATCCTTCTCAAAGTCGACGCTATGGTACCTCCCCTCCCGTGTATCCCCAGGAGTAGTTGTGAGCCGTGATTAAACCCCAAGAAAAAGATCTGTCCTGATAGAAAAATGACAGGGTGTCCCCCCAGTAGCGAAAGTGCTTGCTTACTCTCTGAACCGCAGGGGTCGGGGGTGGGGGCTGCCTGAGCAGGCTGGAGACATGACTGGGGTCACTAGGGAGTTAGGCTTGCTGAACGGTGGGGAGTCGTTGTGAATCTCATTCTAGGGATCTCAGCTGGAGTCACAATAAATAGAAATAAATTTACACACAGTCTCAACAGCATGGCTCTGGACACTCTAGGAGTGATGGGTAGAATCCTGCAGCAGAGGTCAACCATGTCATCTCCAAGGCTGACCAGGCCTTTCTCCAGCCGTA
The DNA here is from genome assembly GCF_011762505.2 of Arvicanthis niloticus. Taxonomy (NCBI): domain Eukaryota; kingdom Metazoa; phylum Chordata; class Mammalia; order Rodentia; family Muridae; genus Arvicanthis; species Arvicanthis niloticus. Next base: position 4,991,410 of record NC_133432.1, read on the forward strand.
GGCCATGCTCTGAGGCGTAGTCAGAGGTTCGTCTCCTAGGAGAGTGTGTGTGCTTGGAGCTTTCTCTCCTGTGTCTCCATGACACACCACTGTGTCCCAAGATGGTCTGCTGATCATCCAGGCTCTGCCAGGAGCCAGGCTAAAAAGAGCCAGGTCTCACCATGGCTATACCTCTGCCTCAGGCCCTGCAGAAGACGGGGAGGTGGAGGGCTTGCAGTTCCCCCATGCTTCTGACTTGAGCGTCCCAGGAGTGTCCTGTGGCAGCATGTTGGGGAGCAGAAGAAACCATAAGTTGTCATTTCCACATCAGTCATCAGCCAGGGACATGGTACAGCTGACGTGCTTTTCTTCCAGGCCAGCAACTTAAAGCAGAGCAATGGGCTTGCTCCCGGGCGTACCCAGGTACTGCGCAGGGTTGGCCACCGGTGGGGCTGCATTGTCTGCGGCGGAGTAGGCAGCATAGAGACCCGTCACCTGCACATCGGGGAAGGACTGGTCACCGCTGCCAGAGACAGGGGTCAGGCTTGGGGCTCCCAGATCACAGCCAAGTGGGGAGTCTCCGAAGGCCCCCAGCGTGTCCAGGCTGAAGCTGTCCTCCTTCATCTCTTCCCACAGGTTACCTTGCAGTGACAAAAGCATTTGGGTGAGCTGGCTTAGGGCCAACCAGCCCTGGGTTCAGATCCCCCACCCCCCCTTGGGAACAGAAGCAAAGACCATGTGAGGTGTTGGAGGCCTTGTGTTCTCACAGAGCAGAGCAGAAGTTGAGGCCCGGCCCTGGTCTTCCTCGTGCTGCTGTGTGTCCCTGAGAAAGCCACTTAATCTCTGAGCCACAGCATAAAATGGAGATGGTCCAAACACCCACATCTGAGGCACAGTGAACAGGAAGTGTCTGGTTCTCGTTGGGCAGCAGCCTCAGGATCAAAGCCAGGGAGGACACGCTGTTTCTCCTGTCAGCGTGACACTTCTCTCTCTCTCTCTCTCTCTCTCTCTCTCTCTCTCTCTCTCTCTCTCGTTTAGGGAGAGAGGAACACGGAGGTGGGACATACCTTTACAGCTTTCTGACTGACTCACCTGTCATCTGGTTCTGTTCCCTAGTGAGGGACAGCGCACAAGGGCGGGCACACAGCAAATGCATGCACGCCAGGGCTCAGATGGGTTAGGAGCCTTTGCTGAAGTGCACCTGACACCCTGCTTGGTTCTTACATACGTCTGTCTGTCCACTCATTGTCTCTCCCTGGACTTACTGAAGGGCCCACTGTGCTGTAGGGTAACCCCGCCCGACTTAGCATACGTAACTTCGAAGCAATTACTGAAGAAAAGTTTGGGGTACTAGGCTTAAATCCTGAGTCTGCCAGTGAGCAGCCAGGGGACCCAGGCCGGTGACTCAACTTCTGGTCCCTTCAACATCCTTACCAGCAGAACAAGGAGGAGATGGCAGGGCAGAGGGACTATGGCAGGGAGGGACCAGATGCTGCCTAGGAAGTGCTTGGATGGTATACAGCAGGTGCTCCTTAAGTGTTAACAGGTGGGGTGATTGTCATAGTGATGATGCTAAGGTTGGGGGTAGGCAGACCGCTGCCAGGCTCCCTCTCTCCCCTCAACCCTGCCCAACCCCCATCTCCTACACCTCACCCTGTAGAGCGAAGTCCGTGATGCTGGGGTCGAGGGCGTCCACCTCTGTGTTCATGTCAGCGCTGATGTTGAGGAAGTCCCCAGGAATCCTACCCATGGCTGGCTGGGGGAGAGGCCCTGGGCTGAGACTGGGTAGGGCATGAAGGGGTGGGGTCTGGGCTGGTGCCGGGGAGTCGGGGCCCAGGTGTGCCTGGGGCTGGACCTGGTGGTGCAGGGGTACTGACTGCAGGGACAGGGTCATCAGTGGCTTTGGTGGGAGTTGGGAGATGGCCAGGCAGCTGTGGGCCATGGCCACTGTGGTGGCGTGAGTCAGCATGGGGGCTTCAGGCTCCCCTCGTTCTCCAGGACGCCGACAGCTTTCCGGGCGGTCTGAGATGAGCTTGTCCAACTCGTCTGCAGACAAGTAGGAAATGTGACTCGGAAGTCCCTTCTGTCACCGGGTCCTGAGTCCCTGTGCCACCACCCATATGAATTTAGCAACCGTCTGAGACTCTCGGTCTCCTCTTCTGTGAGATGGTGTGATTCGGTCTGCACTGGGTTGCTATGGAGATGTGATAGCATCCCAGGCCATTAAAAGACCTTCATGGAACTGTGGGGGGGAGCTGCCATGAAACCCTAACAGCTCTTCCCCTCCAGACAGGACCTTACAGCACAGACTTGTGGCCCTAAAGCTTTATTTGAACTCCCACCAGTCCCGCCAGAGGGAGCTGAGGTCCTGGGAGACAGCTAGATCATTAATGATTAAGGAGACCTAGCCGCTCTGTACAAAAACAAAACAAAACAAAAACAAAACAAAAACAAAAAAACCCAACACTGAAACTCATTAATGGACTTCCTTCTGTGAGAACAACAAAGAATGAAACCACTCTTTTAAAAAGTGTGTGTGTGCATTTGTATGTGTATGTGTGTGCATGTGTATATGTATGTGTGTGTATATGTGTGCATGTGTATGTGTGTGTGCATGTGCGTGCATGTGCGTGCATGTGTGTGTATGTGTGTGTATGTGTATGTGTGTGCATGTGTATGTGCATGTGTGTGCATATGTATGTGTGTGCATATGTATGTATATGCATGTGCATGTGTGTGCATGTGTATGTGTGTGCATATGTATGTGTGTGCATGCACATGCAGGCACCACAGAGCACACGTCCTTGTCAGAATACGATCTTGGGTGGCAGCCCTTGCCTTCCACCTGAGACAAGGTCTGTGGTCAGCTCATGCATCCCCAGCTCCCACCTCGCCCAAGGAGCCCCAGGATTGCTGATGTGCACTGCCACGCCGCCTTTACCTGAATTCTGGGGTTCAAGTCCTCACACTGCAGTGTGTGCTTTTTCACCCAGCCCAGGGAATCACTGGTGTTTGACTGTTCCCTACTGAACCATAAGAGGCCCAGGAGCTGGACCACTTTAGAGATGAGCGCCTAGGCCAGATGACCCACCCAGGATCTCACAGCAAGCTTAGACCAAGGCCTTGGAGTGCTGGCATGGGTGCCACACAGGGCCTTCCACGTTTCCTGCTAAAACCTGTCTCCCCTTTACTGAGTGGAACATTGATGCCCCGCCCCCCAGCGCCCTGTACTTGAACCTGGAGTCACTTACTCAGCTAGACTGTTTGGCCAGTGAGCCCCAGGGACCGTCCCTCCCATCTCTGCCTCTCCAGGACAGGGCTCACAGACACAGGTTGTCATGCTGGCCTTTTACCTAAGATATTCTCTCTCTCTCTCTCTCTCTCTCTCTCTCTCTCTCTCTCTCTCTCTCTCCCCCCTCTCTCTCTCCCCTCTCTCTCTCTCCCCCACCCCCGCCTCCTGTCTCTCTCCTACCCTCACCCATCTACATGGATGCCCGCCAGAAAAAGATGCCAGATGCGCTGCATCTGGGGGTACAGACAGTTGCAAGCATCCCGACCAGCCGCTTCTTATCTCCAAACCCACGGATGCCATCCCAGAGCTCCGCAGTAAGAAACCAGGAACCGCAGCTTTCCGTATTTCTCACCGGACCCCCACACTTGCTGGCTTCTAGACAGGGGCCGGGGGCCATGGGAGGCTATGGAGGTGGCGTGTGCGCATGCGCGGTGGGTCGGGGCTCACCGGGGTTGGCCATGCTGCGGTGTATGGCGGCGAGGTCCTTCCTTTTCCACTTGTGCATCTCCTCCTCCATCTTGTCGATGCGTGCCAGGTTCAGGGCCCACAGGCAGCCCTTGCGTGAGGAGCCGCTGGACTTGGTTTCCACCTTCTCAAAGCACTTGTTCAGGGACAGGTTGTGCCTCACCGAGTTCTTCCAGCCGTCAGGTGCTGTCTGCGGGGAGACATGGGTACCCGGTAGATGCCTCAGATGACACCCACTAGTGAGTCTTTCCCTGCCTGGGCACACTCACACTCATGCCTGTTGGGGTGGGACACAAGGAATTCTGTCTACAATATAAGCTGGGGAGATGAGAGGGAAGGGTGAGGACTGTGGCACACAGGAGCCCTGGTGCCTGTGGATCTGTAGTTGAACCATAGTCCAGGGCTTCAGGAATGTCCTTTCTCACCTCTGATGCCAAAGGCTATGGAGCTGCCCAGTACGTTTGGTGCAAATCACTTCTGAACGTTCACACTTCACTGCCGGATAACCAGATACTGGGACCCCAGCTCACCCATGTGTTCCAGCGCTTCTATCTGGGATACTGTCCAGGCCCCAGATCCTGTGATCTGGGACACCTGGCTGCTTGTTGGTCTTTGGGGTTTGAAGTTTACAGGCTGACTAATGGCCAACCACGCTCCAGCTGCTGGCAAAATCTTCTTAAGTCCTTCTGAACTCACCAGCGAAGGCTCTTGCTCAAGGTGGGCTCAGCATCTTGCTGTCTGGCTCCGTGCTGAATAGCTAGCCCGGCCCCTCCTCCCTTTACACCCCCGAGATGCATGAGGAGTTTGGCTTCTCCACCCCAGCCCAGTCCTATGAATTGCATCTGTGTTGGGTGTATTTGCGCCTGAACTCCCTATCGGGCATGATAAAACTGTGAGGCTAAGATCGTGACTCCGTGTGGTGCAGAGGAAGTCGGGGAGAAGGGGGTGGCTCCAGCACCCCACCCTGGCTCAGAGCCCTCACCTTAAAGTAGGGGAAGTGCTCCTTCATGAAGCTGTATATCTCACTCACGGGCAGGCTGCCGGTCTTGCTGTTCTTCAGGGCCATGGCGATCAGACAGCTGGGGCCAGAGATGGGGATGGGAGCCTCAGGTGACTCCGGGCAAGGACCCCTCTTCCCAGGAGTTCTGCCCTGCTTGGTACCAGTCCCTCCCCATTCCCAGTGTTAGCTCCCTGTTAGCACCTTTCCTTGGGTCCGTGCCTACCCCTCCCCCACCCCCATCAACTCGGCCACAGCAGAGAGAGCAGGGAGAGATCCCCGTTTGCTCTTTGACCCCACTCCGATAGGGTTCTTAGACTTCATCCAAGATGCTCCCTCCCCAAAGCCGGAGATACACACCTGCCAATTCTATGACTGACTTTTTAATCTGAAGAGTCTGTGACCACGGAGAACCAGTATCTGATATAGGGTGTTTAGTCCCTCCCAAGAGTGGGTCCCACCTGGGGACCACTCCCTTGGGAGTCAGGTCACCTTTCCTGTCTATCTAAGATGCTCCAAAGGCAGCCCTTGCTGCCTCCTTCTGAGCAGACAGATCTCACCTGTAGGAGTAGATGGGCTTGGGGTAGTGTTTGGGGTGTGGCTCCTGAGATGAATGCACTGTCATGTGGGCTTGTGGGTAGGAAGGCCGAGCTGCAAAGGGAGAGCCGTAGAGGCCTGCAGGAGGGCACTTCACAGGGAGAAAGAGGGATGTGAGACAGGCAGACGTAAGCCACAAACCCCAGACCAGTTTCTAACTGCAAGGAGATGCTTCTGTGTGCCCAACCAGAAAGCGTGGACAAAGAGAGCATCTTATCCCCGGGAACCCGGGCAGTACACTGAGGTTCAGAAAGGTTGGTACAAGCCATTCCAGGATAGTCGGTCTCCAAGCCTATGGTACCTGCTGGGACCCCAGAGGCAGGGGGAACTGGATTTGGGCAGCCGGAGAATATAACTGTGGCATTTCCTGGAGGCCTGCTGATGACTGGCCTCCTACGGGGAACTGGTTCATCTGCTCAGCCTGGAGAGATCGAGACAGACAGACGGTCAGGGAGAGACAGATACCTTCCGCTTTCCCAGCCGTGTAGTAGCACTTACGTTGGTTCTGTGGCTGCCTATGGGGTTCAAGCCCAGCATGCCTCTGGGGACCATGGCAGTCTGGCTATGGAGGAGGGGACGTGGGGCTGCACCCACATGCCGGTCTGCCGTCCCAGCTAAGGCACCTGTAGGAAGAAGGCACAGAGAAGTCGCTCTGCTGGAAATGGTGGCCACAGTGGGGGAAGTCCATCACATATCACTGGAGTTTGAGGGCCACCGTCCACCCCACGACCAGGCATGCAGGAAGGGCTTCTGAATCAGTTTTCTCGAGTGTGATATGGGTAATAGCGGGGACCCTATAACCTGTGTAGCCTGGCCAGCCACAACGTCCCCTTTTCTAATTACCCCTTACATATTTACAAAGTTGTGATGGGTTAAAAGGCGTACTGCCTACCGAGGGGTTAGCACGTGATTGGGTATGTAATAAAATCTCTATTAACGTGAGCTGATGATGGTGGTGATGATAGATTAGTTTGGTTCCTGTCCTTTATGAGCTAAATCGCCAATTTAGCGTTCATCTCCTAAAGCTTCGTGGCTCCTTGGGGGTCTCCAGATTAACATACAAGTGCTTTGTCCTCTTCTTCCTCCCTGAAGCCCTGCTTGTCTGCCAAAGATTAGCCCAAGAATAGCAGATGTACGCCTGCTTCCTGTGCCGGGCCTGTGACAGACATTACTAATCCATCACAGATTCTCATTGCACCATCTCTAATCAAGTAAAAGTGACCTGCCATATACTGCTAGGCCCTGCCTTATTTTACCATATATCAAACTCCAACTGCCTCTCGTATGGACCACTGGAAATACTCTGAAGGAATAGCTCTGTTCACTTTCCCTGCAGATAAGGAAACTGGAGGCACACCCCAATGCTGCATAGCTGTCTTCCAGGGCTCTAGATTAGCGTTAGGAAATTTAAGCAGCAGGCCAAACCTGGCCCACAGCCTGATTTGTCAATAAAGTTTTATTGGCACATAGCCATATCTATTCATTCACATACAGTGTGTGGCTGGTTTTTCACTGTAAATATCGTGACTGAATCGTTTGGATCTAGACTTTGAGTTTAAAAAAAAAGTTTTTCCAGCGAAGGCACTGGCAGAACGTGCCTGTAATCCCAGCACTCAGGAGGCTGAGGCAGGAGGATCTGGAATTCAAAGCCAGCCTGTGATAGTTAGAAAGACCCTGTCTCAAAAGCAAATAACTATTTCTTTGTCCTTCATGGAAGACGCAGTCACTGTAGACACTGTGGAACTACCTGTCCCAGCTCCATCCTGCCAGACACTGATGTCACCTCTGTCCTGGTCTTGTGTAGCAGTGGCGTCTTGGCCACTGTTTTCTGTCAGCACTGACTTCAGTCCACTTTCTTTGATTACAGCTCCCTGTCACTTACAGAGCACCTACAAAGTCCGGGACTCTCTCAGAACCTTCTAGAACAGAGGGCAGTATACATGTTTTCTAAAGGGCCAGACAGCAAAGGCTTTTGGCCTTGCCAACCACCTGGCCTGCTGTCTCCATCTTCTTACCGTCTTCAGAAAATCTAACCGCCACTCTTAGTGTGTACAAGAACGGGCCTCAGCTTGCATTTGACCCTACGAGAGTTTGCTAACAGCGTGAGGTGTTTGAGGATTTCCCAGGATGTCTTCTTCCCCAGGGCTTAGCATATCACTAAGGTATGGATGGACATGTTCCCAGAAAGAGGGGACTCCTCCCATTTTACAGGTATGAACAGAGAGGCCAGAGAAACAGAAGGACCTCAGGGCTGGGGTCACCTCCTCCCTTTGAACCTACCTGGGTGTGGATGTGGCACACCAGGGCTGCCCAGGTCTATCCGCTCGCTTGCCATTTGCTGTAGCCGAGGCACGTCCACGGCCGTGAGCCATGACAGCGACTGAAGGTCCCCGGGGAGATCATCTTCCCCCATGGGAGGCAGGAGCCTGCTCCAAAAACCAAAGCCTTAAAATCCAGAAGTTACTGAACGATTCCATGATGCCACAATGGAAAACCCCATAGCGTGGATCATTTGAGGGGTCGCTGTAAACACTAGCATACGTAAACCCCTTCACCCTGTGGCGTGTGACACGCAAGACACCCATAGTCTCCGGTCTCTCCACAAACACGGCTCACCGTGTGTCCCCAAACCTCCAAATTGGAAATTCAAAACACTTCTTTTGGATAAGGTATATGCATACTGTGTTCCCCTTTCACATGTGGTAAACTGAGGCTCAGTACAATGAGTCACTTGGTCACGGTCATGTGACAGCACAGGAAGTGGGGGTCCAGGAGCAGGTGGCACAGCCTGCAGCCAGGGCTCTTCCTCATGACCCAGGTGGCCTCTGGAGCCCACCCAGCAGGCTAACAGACACACATGTCAAGTACATGCATAGCTCTCTGCGGAAAGCCTGTACCAGACAAGACCCCAACCGGGGAAATGACACCAGTATCCCTGAAGTCCCATGTGCCGTGTGGCCAACAGCTTTGTGATAGCACCCTTGTATCTGCCGTCTGGGATGCCCATACCCTAACCCAGCACCATCAGTACCAGGGGCTGTCTGCTCTGTTACCAATTGGTCACAGCCTACATCCCACACTCTAGTTCAAACCCATGTGTGACAGAGTCTCAGAGAGGAACGAGGGGGGCTCGTGCCCTAGAACCTTAGCTTCTAGGTCCCTCCTACATCTGTGGGGTTTCCCACATGGCCTGCTGTTCCTTCACCTGGCACCTCCAAGCTCACATTCTTTCTCTTCCCATCTCTGTCCTCAGAGCCACAGTTAGTGTCACCATGACCACCGCTGCTCAGTCATCACTGGTCTGGGCTCACGAAGCCGGTATCAGGTGACTATGAGCTACCTCGGCCATTGGTTGCCTCGTAGGAAAACAGGGCTTGGAAGTCATTGGTAACTGGCTGGTCTGTGTCAGTGGCAACAGTTGGCCAGGCTGCTCTCCACTGGTGGCCCATTGTGCCACAAACGACTGTTGCCCCTGTAGCACGTGGCCCCCTTTGTTCTAAGTCTCAATGCCATCGTTTCTGTGTTTCCTAGCGGCCCAACCCTTTGGCCTGCTCACAACTCATCCATCTGAGTGACAGTCCTGGCCCTGGCCTGGTTCCATGCCATCTGTCCCCTAGGTCCCCAGAGACTATGGTGTAAAGGGGAGGGGCTGACCTCACTCTCTTGGCCTCGGCCCACAGCCAGCCAACCTCCCAGGGATGCTGGTGAGAGCCCTGTTCTTTCCCCGTTGCCCTCAGACGAGGGGGATACCCAGCCGTTCGGTTCCACAAAGTGGGAACTCTGTGATGTCCCAGAACGCCAATGTGGACTAGAACCTGCCAGAGGCAAATCCAGGAAACAGTTCACACAGAGGCAGAGAGGCACAGGGGGCTCAAACTGGTGACTTTAATCCCGGTTTCTGTTAAGTCACCCCCTTAACATCTCTGAGCTTCACTCGGCTTTTCATCTGTAAATCACAGACAACTGTCCCAGTCCTGGGTCACTGTGAGTGGCCGGCCTGTGAGACACGGAGCAGTATCTGGTTCCCAACACATCCGCCGTGACCATTTCTTTAGCAGCGGCTGTTAACGCCAATATGAGCGTCACAATTAAGGATAGCCAGGCTCGGAGCCAGCAGACACACAGCCTGACCACGGCCACCAATCACTTACAGTTACTGAGATGCCCTTAATTGAAGTCAGGCCCTGAGGGGTGTGCCGTCCCCATTTTCCATATGGAGAAACCGAGTCCCTGAGCTGTCCCCAGGTCCTGAACTGCTTCCCGTAGAGTAAAGACCTCCAGAGATAATTTTTAAACATGCTTCACGGGTGTCGGGGTGGAGTTGGTGCTGTCCCGATGGTGGCTCTACTTTCCCAGCATCCCTCAGTCCCTCCTGTGCCTCCTGCAGTCGCCAGCTGCTCAGCACCCCAAATTCAGTCTGTGTCTTTGCTGTTCCCTGCTTCCTTGTCTTCCTCACAAGGTGACGCCACACTGGGGTCCGAGTCTTAACCAGAAAGGGACAGGATTGTTAGGGCTCCTGGCTCCCCTGGGAGGGGGCGGCTTCCTTTGCCTGTGGACAGCCAGGTCATCCGTGCTCCGGCTCCATCATCCTCCCGTCATCCCCTGTATTGAGTGCTCCCCACTGCTCCTCTGTAGCCCACCAATCTACCCTCACCTCGTGGGGCTCACCGAGGACCTTTGCTGCCACATGGCCGGTTGAAACAGACCGAACCCAGGTCAGTGACCGCAAGAAAGACTTGAGCGTAACCGTCAGCTCCAACCCTGCTAGAGTTGCCCTCTGATCCCCGAATTCCTTGTCTGGGAGCAGCAGGAGGGCTACAGAAAGCAGAACGCCTCACTTTACAGATGGGGAAACTGAGGCCAGTACAGTAAAAGTCCCTTTGCAGGGTGACAGGGGCTCCAGCCCGGCCTCTGCCACGTCCTGATGCAGACTCAGGTGACAACCCCGACCTGAGTCCAGAGCTCTCAGTCAGTTTGTAGCAGCAGAGTCAGGAGAGTTACAGCGCGGAAGGGTCCCGCTGGGGTCCTGGATCCACTCTTGGAGACGACCCCAGCCGGTTGGCACTGGACAGGTCCTTGGGACCCTGAGTATGTGACCTTAAGCAAGTCCCTTGAGGCCCCAGCCCCGTCCCCTGAGCATCAAGTGAGACAGTCACCTTTTAGTGTAAGCTGGGCCTGTTCTCTGTTCTTGGGCTTTGCTGTCACTTCGGGGGTCTGTGGTCTTCCTGCCTCAGCCATGCCTGAAAAATGTCTGTCCCAGTGTGCCAGCCCTGCTTAGCCCCGCCCACCCCACTGTGCTCCCCCCACTCCCATGGAGCACTGCAAAGCCCTGTCCCTTCCTCCCCTCTTCCACACAGGGGCCAGGATCTGAAACATGGGAGGACAAGGGAGTATGGACTGTCAAGTGTAAACTCTGGGTTCAGTGCATTGCTACAGGAAAGACTCCTGATTTCAGGAACTACCCTGGCTACCTGCCCTCAGAGCAACACTTGACCCCCAATCTTGGTTTTCCAATCTGTAAAATGGGTGTGAAAGAGAATAAAGATGAAGACACCTTAGACCCCCTCCCTCAGAGATGGTTCCTAGGGTGGAGGAGAGGTGGTTTGAGATCTCTCCCGCCATCATGAGAGGGCATATGCAACAGAATGAGAGGGACAGACAGACAGACAGACAGACAGACAGCAAGTTCCTATGGCAGTGTTCACAGTAGTTTTTTCCTTTATGGGATGCTTGCAAAGGCAATGAAAGTTGGGCCTGGCCCTGGGGCTTTGCAAGCCTGTTCTACTCACTGTCCTTCTGTTCCTCAGAGAGGAGAAACCCTGGGGTCACCACGTCCCCGATGCCCACACACCTGCGACCAGATCTTCCCACTTGCACCCCTCCCCCCACTCTGTCCTGAGTCCCTGTCTCTGTCACTGCGACTGACGGGCTTTGTGATGAAGTCCTGGCCTCATCCTTCCTTTTGGATGATGTGCGATTCTGAACCTTTCTAAGCCTCGGTTTCCACATCTGCATAATGGGGACAGCAGCCTTAGAGGGAGAGCGACCTTTCCTTCCTCTACATCCCATGGACCAATCTCATGCCCACATTATCAGTATCCCTCACCTGACCGCCCACGTGACTGCCCAGCTGCCCATCACCGTACAGGCTTCCCACAGATGCAACTCAGGCACCTGCGGTTGAGGCTCACTGATGCTCACCCCATGCTCAGGTGACTCCCACGTACCCGGGAGTGGGGTCACCCTGGAGCCGTGTTCGATGGGTCCTAAGGCTTCAGGGATGACATGGGCGGATACCACAGCCTCGACCTCCAATGGCCTCAGCTGTGGTTCCGTGGGGCTCCACGCCTTCTGTTCGCTCACAGAGCATGCTTTGCCTGTCCTCTCTGTGTGCCGCTGGCCTCTCCCTCTCAGGCGCCCATTTCTCAGACCCTTGATATCTTGTTCTATCCTTGTCTACAAGCCTCTGTTCTCTTGAGCCCTGCTAGTGTCCCCAGCAGGCACCACCCAGGCTTCTGGGGACCATGAAGGTCAGGAAGATCAACAAGGATAAGACAAGAGCTGAGCCTCTTATGGGGCGCAAATGGCCCCAGGAAGCCCAACCCCCACTAATGCAGCAAGGGTCTTTGTTTCCTCTACAGGAAGAGCCAGAGCCCAGCACGGGCCTCCGTACACAGTAGGTGCTCAATAATCACAAACGCACCCTACTTTCCAGATATTCAACCCCCACTCTCTTGGGGCCAAGCAGGGGTAGAAAACTCAGGTGTTCCCCATGGCTACAGTTTCACCTTGCTCAGAGAGTCTGAGTGGGCCTGGGGATAGCCTAAGCATACAAAGGGGCTAACTGAATAGGCAGGGGGCTAGCCTGAGAAGGTAGGGGGCTAGCCTGAGCAAACAGGGGACTAGCTTGGGCAGACAGAGGGCTAGCCTAAGCATACAAGGGCTAGCTGAGCAGGCAGATTAAAGTACCTGTTCAGGGGTTCCTCTCAGACCCTGGGGGAGTTGTCATTCACAGGAGTCACCATTACTGAGATGGCTCCCAGAGCTCCCCTGACTCTGGCTTTCCAGCGAGCCCCCCAAATAGCACATCTCCTGTTTGCACACAGCCTCAGGAACACTGTTCTTTACTGACCCCTACACCACCCAGACCCCTCTCACTTAGGGAATGTGGGGTCAAGTCTGGTTTGAGCCCCCCCCCCACACACACACAGTCTCTCAGCATTCATGAGACTTGTCTGTGAGCGTCTACCTCTCTGTGCCTTAGTTTACCTGGCTGTAAAACGGGCACACTCGTGCCACACCCTGTCTCTCAGTCCTGGTAAAGATCAGGTGGCAGAAGAGAGAGGCACTTCCTGCAACTGAGGGTGCTCATGGGACTTGTTCACCCTCTGAAGAGTACAGACTCAGCGTGACTGGGCAAACAGTGTCCAGCCCTTAGGGGATCCACACCAATTCCACATACCTCAAACGGGCAAGCTAACTTTTCCTATGAAGCAGGTAGGCTCCCTAACTGACCCTGGATGGCTAAGGAGGAGAGCCTGTGGTTTGGCCACATACCCTGTGGTCCTTCAGCCTGTGTTTCCCAAGTCTCCTGGCAGCTAGAAGGAGGTCACCTCTGGTCCCCAGCTCCCAGGCAGTGACCCTCAGGAGCATGGCGTGCAGCAGGCTGTGGGCCCTGCAGCCTCTCCCGTGGCCACTCTGCCCACTTGGCTGAAACAATCCAGGATGTGTCGGGCAAACACACAGCCTCATCACGTCACTGTTTAAAGGGATCATGTTGTTCAGGTCTCTGTGGAGACACAGCCTCAGTCAAGGGACACTTGGGGAACTCTGAGCTGGCTCTCCTGGCTGCTGGGGGACAGGGCGGGGGGGGTGCGCTCTACAGAACATAGCGGCTTCTACCCATCTGCCCACCTTGCTTCGTACACTCACTCTGGCTCCTTCCCAGTGTCCCCAGCCGGCCCGGCCCTGCGGGTCTTCCCCATTCTGGCAATATGGCCACAGATCTCTAGCCTCTAAAGGCTAAGATGGCTGTGTGTTCAACACCCTGTGGGCGTCTCTTGTATACCTGCTCATGTGGGAAAGAGAGTGGCGGAGTCACCAGCTGACCGGTGTCAGAACACCTTCCTCCATCTCTACTGCTAGCCCGGCTCCACCCATGCTTCCTCCATGAAGCCCTCCCAAGCCGGCTCAGTGTCTCTGAGCTCTGTCCCGCCCGCCCCTAACATTGATGCTGTAATTAGTCAAGCTTGCACAGATGGGAAGTCTCCTGCTGATTTCCAGGACCGGCTACTCCCTTCTAGTCACTAACTGCCTAGATGACAAGACACACAAGAGTCAGCCTGCCATTCTGTCACGTGACAGATATTTGCCCACCGAGGTGGACTGGACTCCACGGCGTTGTTCCGTGCTGGCGCTGATCATGCATGTGCTGAAGAGCACAGTGGGCAAGCAGCTAGGGTGAACCCCTGCCCGGATGGCTACAGTTTCTATAAGGAGTCGGAAGCCCATGGTGGGCAAAGCTGGCACTGCCATTGTACAGAAGAAGGCACAGCCTGATTGAGCTGAAATCTGATCCCCCATACACTTCTCTGTAGCTGTGCGACTTCAGCAAGTTGGTTCCCCCCTCTGTGCCTCAGTTTCCCCATAAAGAAGACGGAATCACGATTCCCACTGCAGGGCAGACATGAGGCTGGGAGGGCAAAACAGGTTCATGGACACTATGCTCCAGCCACGTTCTTAACTTCGCACCGTGTCTTCTGCCCCTCCGTTAGATGAGCCCCAGGAGGGGTGTGCCAGCAAACACTGGGGGAGGGACTCAGGGCCATCCCCCATCTTGATGACAAGGAGGTGCCCCACCCCCCTGGGCTGTGGACGATGAGAAACTGTTACAATTCCACAAACCGTTCTTGTCTCCAGGATTAAGCCTCTGAGGGCCGTGTTTACCCAGCTAATATGTTCTTTGTGATACCTTTCAGAATGGCTCACGGTGGGGGGTGGGGGGGGGAAGGACTGTCGGGGGGGAAGAAGACAGTTAAATGCTACTTAGCTCTCTCAGAAATCTCCTGCAAGATGGAGTGGGGATACCATGAAATGATGTGATGTGTGGAGAGAGAGAAGTGTTGTTACTATCTAGAACTTGGGTCTCTCTCTCTCTCTCTCTCTCTCTCTCTCTCTCTGTGTGTGTGTGTGTGTGTGTGTGTGTGTGTGTGTGTGTGCATTTTGTGGGGGTAGCACAACTGGACCCTGGTAAGTCCACCTCTCTTCCTTCTCTACACATGAGCTGGGACGCTATTCAATATTCTGACCTTGAAAATGGACGGTGTAAAGATGTTAGTCCCCCTGTAAGTCGACCCTGAAGGTTACAGCTGGTGGGTGGCGCCTCCCTTAAGAAGTTCAGTGTTCCACCTCACACAGCGAGGGGCGTTTGAATAGTTTCCCATCACTACAGAATGTGTCTGCTCCCCCATCCATCCGGTCAACACAGAACTAGCGGGTCTGCCTGGCACTATGGTTTAGTGAAGGAAACCACCATGTGGGCACGGGGGGGGGGGGGGAGGACTGGGGGGGGGCTTCTCTTCCCAGGATCCCTTCCGTTTTTAGGGCAGACTGTGACATTTTGGGAAGTCAAGGATCAGGGAAAGAACTCTCAGTGGAACACCACGGGAGTGGGTGTGGGCCTTCCCTTGCTTGGCTCCCACTCTGGAGGAAAGGTACTGGGTTCGATCTCTCGGAACTAAGTTCCAGAAGTTGAGGCAGCTGCTCGGAATTTTTGTTCTCCTTCCCTCTCTCCACATCTAAGCCTGTGGGCAAGCGAGGTCCCCTAGCCTCAGTCTCCTTGTCTGCAGATGGAGATGAAGCCAGGGTCATCCATGTAAGGAAAACACAAAGCCGACACTGCTGGAACTCAGCAAGCACCTAGCACCTAGTACTCAGCAGGTACTTAAGAACTAATCCCTGACATTCGGGGAAAGGACTTCCCTCCCACCCTGTGAGCTAAGAAGAAACCCAGCTAAAGCTGTCAAAGATCCAGGCTCCTCACTCAGGGACAGACCTGCAGATACTGGGGGCTGGCTCTGGTGTCAACCCCTAGGAAGAGAGACTGGTGACTGCTCCCTGTCTGCCCTCTGGCACTGACCCCTGACAGCTGCCCCAGAACTGGGCGGTTGGCTGCAGCCAGCAACGCCCTCCTGGAACGTGGGCATTGAAAGTTAACTAACGGCTAAACTAGCCCCAGGGGGATGGAGCACCAGGCAGCTGCTTGTGGCCTGTGTGGGGGCCCCAGCGGTGGCTGGAGTCACACCCTACAGGATTCAATCCTCTGAGTAGTCCCTGGGGACACAGGAGCACAAATGAGAAGCCATAAAGCTCTCCTGGGCTATTATTCTGGGAGAAAAATGGGAGTGTTGCGCAGAGAATTATAAAATTTCCCTTCCAGGAGCAAGCGCTGTCCTGGGCTAGCTGAACGCCTTGCCCGCCTTGCCCGCCTTGCCCGCCTTGCCCGCCTTGCCCGCTGCAGGCACAAACCTCTCGAGGCCAGCCTGTTGATTGGTTTTCAGAGATTTCGTTTCACAGAGTGGATCAGAGAGGGCAATAACTTGTCTGGGGGTCACACAGTGGTGAGGTAATGTGTGACCTTTACGGGGGGGTGGGGGTGGGGGGAGGGAGGAAGGGGTAAAACTAGGGGCAGGATGATCTAGGAGTAGGTAGCAATTTCAGATTTGAGGACTCAAAGCAATCACCCTGGCTAATCCCTGGATTCACTCCCTTAGCAGCTTGTCACCGGAATGCGGAATGCGGTGTGCTCAGGATGGCTTGGGGGCAGCTGGTCACCACTTATCCTGAGAGTCACCATTAATAAATACCACAAGAGGTGGCAGTCTAAGGCGAAGGGCCCCCAGCAGTTGCAGCAAAGGTTAAGGTTTTCTGCCAACTGAATGCTTTAATTATCCAACACAGAAAATAAATGGCTACACATGGGAAAGGTATGCTGGGGTCCGGCACCCCCGGATCCAGGACAGACAGCACGGGGCCTGCTAGTACCGAGTCACCGGGTGATCAGTGAGCGGGATACACCTGCCATTCCCCCAAGGATGCTCTCTGTCTGCCCTCCCCTGGATTTAGAGCCGAGCAGTGCTGCTCTGGCCTGGACATGTAGCCCAGCCTCGTGGGAGCCTCCGTTGGGTGGCTGATGGGCAGGTATCCGGATTCGGGGATCCCACCCCAGACTCCCCACGGGCTCTCTGTGGTTCTGACTCCTACACATTCCAACATGGCTGAACTGGGAGCAGCAATAGCAAAACTAGTTAAGCCGCCTGTGCCCCGCCAGCTTTGGTGTGAATCCTCGTGGCAGCCTAAGTGTGACTATTTACAACTCTTATTTTTATTTTTTTTTTTAATCATGGGGTGGGGGGGGGGGCGGAGAAGAACGTCGTATCACAGCATATGTATAGAGGTCAGAGGACAACTTGGGGACTCACTTCCCTCCTACATGGGTTCCAGGGATCGAACTCGGTTCACCAGGCTCAAACCACAGACACCTTTACCCATTGAGCCATCTCACTGACAACAGTAGAGCTGCCCTGAGCACATGTCAGGCTTGCTGGGTATCTGTTAACTGTAGGGTACTTTCTCTTGTCCATTGTGTTAAACCAACGATGCCTCAGAGATCACACCCCCAGCAAGTGGCTGAGCCAGGAGAGGCTGCTTGGTTGCCACAGCAACCCCATACCCCTGGGGCCATTTAGCTCCATTTTACAGAGAAAGAAACTGAGGTTTAAGAAGTGCCACCCAGTCAGAGAAGCCAGGCTTACCCAAGCTGGAGATGCTCACACTCATAGCAAGAAAGGAAGCCCAGAAGTCCCAAGTTGGGTAAGGCTGGCCTCAGTTTCCACACCTGAGTGATGGGCTCAGCAGAGGCTGGGAATGATGGGCACAGTAACTGACACACACACACACACACACACACACACACCCCACCACCACCACCACCACAAGAAAAACCCATCTGTTTGAATCCTTGGCCTCCTTTGTGTCCAGAAACAGCCTTCTTCTAATTGGAGGCTGCCCGTGGCCTCAGCAGGCATGGCTGCCACTGACGCAGTGGGCCTCCCGAGCCAGACAGCCCCTGGGTAAACAGGGTTGATCTGAGGTGACAGCCTGGCCTTCCCGGGGCAGCCCCCATCGTGGCCCCACTACTTAACCAAGACATGGTGCTTGCTTTAGGTCCCTGGGAACCGGGTCAGGCTACCCCATCTCAAGGAAGAGAGGCTAGCAGGGGACTTTCCTTCCCCTTCTCCTCCTCCCTCCCCACAGCTCCACACTGAGCTCCGCTCTGGACTTCAGTTCTCCCACCTGTAAAGAGGTTTTATTTGGTTTTTTTTGTTTTGTTTTGTTTTGTTTTTTGTCTGAACCCTCTAATGGCTTTCCACAGAGGGAAGGTCTATAAGGCTCCCCCACGCTCCCCTAAACTTTGATCCTGTTTTGAGAGCCAGTCTACTTGGGCTTCACTTTCAACAGAGGCCCTGAGGTCATCTAATCCCACAGCACCATTTATTTATACGAAGAGAAAACCAGGACCAGAGTGGGCAGAGGACTTGCTAAAAGTCACACAGCCCAGGCTAAGAACTCCCAACATCCAGAGTGCTTTGGGGGTGGGGAACATTTCCTAGAGCCCCTGCTGGAGTCACTGGATGGCGGCAGCAGCTGCTGGGGTCACCAGGCTGCCCACAGTCTGTAACCCAGGAGAGACACTCCCTTAGAGGGGACACAAAACTGCAGAAAGCCTCTGAAACTCACTTTCTAGCTGACGGAAGCGGCAGGCTCCCCCACCAGCACGCAGCCCCGCCCTCACCTGTATTCCTGCGAAGGGCGGTGTTGGCTGTGTCCGGAGCTTCTGATCATTCCTGACATTCTGGACTGGATGTCACTTTCTATCATTTCCTTAGGGAAGGAAAAAAAAAAAAAAAAAGATGTAAAAGACAAAGTTCCCATCCGATGTAGGCAGGGCAGAGACCCACGGTTCCCCACAGTTCAGAAGTGGCCCACAAAGGGGTCACAATCGCAGGAAAATCCTGCAGGGTTTAAGAGCCAAGAATGGAGAGTGAGTGAAATTCCAAGTTTTTTCAAATCCAAAGGGAAGGGGGGGGGAGCCCCTAAATGGAAACGCCAAGCTTTGGAAAGCCCAAGCAAGGTAGAAATCTGAAGAACTCCATCCGGTTCCCAGTCCCGTTCCCCACCACTATTCAGCTATGAACGGCTTGAAAATGAAGAGATATCAGAAAAATGGACCTTGATGAGGCCGGGGAACCAGCCTCGGGGCTCCCGCCCTGGAAGAAGACCCTCCCACGGGTGCTGGGAAACCAGTTCATGCATTGTACCTCCCACCAGGCCACCCATAAACACAGCATTAAATAAGAATCTGGGGGCGCCCCTAAATCCTCTAAGCCAAGCTTGAAGCAGGTATGGGAAGCCTCCAGCCCCGGTGGGGGCCCCCGCGGGTCGGACAGGGCGTGCAGCCCGGGCAGCACCGTGGTACCTGAAGCGAATCCTGGGTTGGGTAGGGGCGGGCAGCGCTGCGTCAGGGGGACTCCCTTGCGCACGCCCCTCGCTGTCTGCAATTTGGCCACCGTCGCAGCTCAAACCGTTTTTAAATTTCCCTCTCTGGAGCTGTCCAACTCTGAGCATGCGCAGTAGGCGTGCCAGGTTGTTGGAGGGTCCTTTCCCCTCCTTTTCCCTAAGGGTCAGTTACAGGACAGGGTTAAGGAGATTTCAGCGGGCGGGCCCCAGCAACTCAGCCTCGTGCGCCCCAAGGCTCCCGGTTCTGGCGTGGGGCGGTCACCGTGGGAGAGACACCCCTTTTCCTACTTTGTGAGCGGGCGAACCAGATGATGGGCAGGGCTGAGATGTAGATGCAGGGGACCTGGGGGGGGTGGGGAGGTGGAGGAGCGAGAGCACACGCACAGAACCAGTCCCCCCAACCTACCCACTACACACACCCCGGGAACGCGCCCGGGCCACCTGTGGCTCCGAGAAAGTTGAGCCCGCGCCCGCCACGCAGGGGGCCGCGACAGGGTCCGGGAGCGCCAAGGGGACGCGGCTGAGGCAGGGGCCTGCCGCCCTGGATGCCACAGGCCGTTGGGGACTGTGACCCGCCCGGGCTCCCGCGTTGCTCCGGGCTCCGCCCTGCTCTCGCCGCGGGAAAGGTGGCGCGCAGGGCCGGCTGCCCGGGACAGGGGCCCCGCAACTCCACAGCTCGCTCTGCAGCTCGCTCCAGTGGTCAAAGGCTGCAGGGTCCTCTCCACCTGGCATGCCCCCAGCCTGGTGCCACCCAGCCGGTCCCCACCCCCCTCCTCCTCCTCCTTCCCCGGTTCTCTCTTCATCCCCCGGCTTCTCATGGGCTCCGGTGGTCCTGATGCCCACCGGGCAGCTGCACCCTGCCTGCCCCTGCCCAGCCAACCCAGGCTGTGCCCCACGCTGGGTGTCACTCACTGTGACCCAGGAACCCTTAAGTTCAGGCATAACCCGGGCGTCCAGGGCTGGATGCCCGGTTCTCACACCCTCCCCACCCCCCCACCCCCCGTGCCAAGTCCCCCAGTGATTATGACCTTAGCCCCTGGCCAGGGCTTGAGTTCACCGGGGGAAATGTAGATTATAGATGTTGATCCAGGCTGTGACTGGGGACCTTCTCAGTTTTTTTTCTCTCTCCGACTGACATGTTTAAAATCTGGACTTGGGCTGGTTACAAAGACGGATGAAACAGTTCATACGGTCTGTGTTACTTTGAACGTCCCTGGATGGCCCAGGACTAAGTCACCTGTTTGGTTATCACAAGAGTTTGTGGGCATTTTAACTTCCCTTTAAAATAATCCAGTTTTCCATTACGATTGGATATGGCTCCTGGGCTTGGTGGGGGCTGGGGGTGGGGTGACGAGGGGTTGGGGTGGGGGGTTGTATTCCGAAGGCTGGTGTGGTCATTGACGATGAAGCCTGTAAATTGCTATAGAAAGAAAAGCCAGGGCTGGAAAGGAGGGGATGGGGGAGAGGTGGGGAGACAGAGAGAGAGAGTCCGAGGGAGGGACAGAAGGAGAGAGGGAGGGAGGCGGGGACTACTACCTTTGAAAACTGGCTTCTCTGGGTTTGGGCTGGGGACTGTTTATTATTATTATTATTTTTTTAAAAGAATGGAGATTTTGATTTTGTTGCTTGAGGCTCAGTTAGTTAAAAATGACACCTGGACAACACTGCTAGATGATTTGGAAACCCTTTTATTAGATTGACATACACTGTGGTGTCACTTTGCTTCCAGTCACTGAGTGACACTGGAACCTTGGCGGACATGAGCTGCATGCCTTTATTCTTTAGCAAGTGTAGTAGGGCCGACTGTACAACCGGAAGCTGAGTCATCTGGTCTGAGGAGACTCATCTTGAGTCACAGGTGACCAGTCCTAGCCGGCTACTCTTTGTTAAGTGACAAAGGACTCACCTGTTCCCACAACTTCCAGTGTGGAGAGCGGACCTCAAGGCTCAGACGGGGTCTGATTTTGCAGCCACACTTCAGATTCTTCTCTAGCAAGAGCCCCACGAGGTCTAGCAAACGCCAGTCAGAGCCAGTTCCCTAGAAACAGGGTAGGTGGCTTTTGTTTGTCCTAATGGGGGTGGGGGGTGATGGTCAGTTCTTAGTAGACTTGGGATACCTGTGGTTGGGAGGAAGTATTTGTCCTTCTGTGACTGTGAGGTCTGTGGGAGCTGGGGGCATTTCATTTATCCCGAGAAGCCTGTTTGGACAGAGCTCTCACTAAACACTGACAATACCAACTCACTGGCAAGGTCAAAGCAGGGTTTGTTTGTTTGTTTTTTTTAATTAAATTCGATTTCATTACAGATCACAAACAGTTTACCTTGCTTCTCTCTTGCTAACTGTTCTGGTCCTTTTGGCAAGGAAGACCCAGGGACGGCAAGGATGGATGAGATCTGCAGCATCAGGACCGATTCTCTCTTCCCAACAAGGAGCTGCTGCCCAGCCCCACTGAACTGCAGGGCGTGTCTGTGAATGGAATTACTTAGACCTTTCTTTACCCAGAACCGCCCAGGGTCACAGCCCCTAGCTGTGTTGTTCACTGCATAGGGTGGGCACTTGAGGATTGGGGTATATTTTTCCTGGCTTTGTCAACTGCTGGAAGCAAAAACTACTCAGGTGACACGAGACATTTCTCAGTGGAAACACACTGTTCAGCTCCCCCTTCAACAGGCAATCGTGGCAGCGGTTTCTGATTCTGGTTTCTTAAGGTTCGGTAGCTCAGGGAGACCACTGCCAACTGAACACAATTCCTGAATACTGAAGAAATAGGCTTTTTCTGGGGGAGATGTGGAGGACTCTGGTCTCTTTTGCTTCTTTGGCTGACCTGTGTGTGTCCCTTGTGGGTGTAATGTAGAGGGCCTACTGTCGCTAACTGCAGTTCCTAATTTCTGTCTTTATGAAATCTTGTTGTTTCCACCTAGATCCAGCTTGGCTGTCCTCTTTACACCTCATAAAAAGGCAAAGGTCATTTATAAAATCAATCCTGTTAGAAATTGGGGTCCAAGCCGGGCGGTGGTGGCCCACGCCTTTAATCCCAGTACTTGGAGGCAGAGACAGGTGGATTTCTGAGTTTGAGGCTAGCCTGGTCTACAGAGTGAGTTCCAGAACAGCCAGAGCTACACAGAGAAACCCTGTCTTGAAAAACCAAAAAAAAACCCCAAACAAACAAACAAACAAAAAAACAAAAAACAAAAAACAAAAAACAAAAAACAAAAAACAAAAAAAAGAAAAGAAAAGAAAAGAAAAGAAAAGAAAAGAAAAGAAAAAGAAAAAGAAAATGGGGTCCAGAAATGCACGTGGGACAAAAACCACAGGAACTTCTGTTTACTTTCTCCGTTTAGGATGACCTCAACGTGACTTTGTCGCTATTATCAACATGTCTAAGGATTCCTATGTGGTCTTTCTTCCTTTGGGGTGTGTTTCTTTTGAGATATCATTTTTTCCTTTAGAATCTAAAGAACAAAATGGGGGTGGGTGGGTTTTTTCCTTTTGGAACTCAAAAAAAGTATTAAGATGGCTGAGTTGAGTGTTTCGAGGATTCTTTTAGTCAGTATAAACTCTCGGGCTTCTGGCAACCCTGGGCTGCATCTGAGTTGGCCTGAGCTGTCGCACAGCAGCTGAGGGACTCACAGGCCGGAAACTGGTCAGATCAGACTCTAGTTGAACACCAAGTCCATCCACGGTTGGCAGCAGATTCCCCCCATACAGACAGAGAGGAGGTCCGGAGTAAACGCTTTGGGGACGAACTTCACATGGTAACTTCAGCGAATATATTCTTGACTGTGATGTCACCCAAAGTGCCCGGCAGTTGCCCTGTTTGGTTTAACCTTAAAAGGGCGGAATACCATCGAAACTGTAAAGGCTGTCTACCATTCAAAACAGCTCCATCTTGGCGGTCTCTTGTTGGCTATCACTAAACGAACGTCTCCATTATTAGACTGTTAAGTGGCAGTCATTATGCCCTGTAAGCTTCTGAGGTACCTTCCAAATCTCTACAGGCCTGATGGCTTTGTGTGGCATAATCTTAGCTTGAAGCATTTCTGGGGGCGTGAAGTAACATGTCTTGTCATCTCCAGCAGGGCGGCTTAGGGTGTTTAGGTTTCCTTTCCCAGCCTTTCCTGAAAGAGCTTCAGTTACCAGTTTGCAGAACTGAGGCTGAGGGCTGGACCCGAAGCCTCGAAGACGCTCAGTGGTGAGGGCCAGGTTTCCAGATGGTTCTGCAGCGTGAGCCTCCCAAATAAAGACAGCAATTGACGTTTGTTTTGAGAAGGGCCTCAACTTTTTCAACCAATAAAATTGGGTTTTCACCGAAGTGTCTGGGAAGGTGTGCCCCAACTCGGCCATGGGGGTGGGGGTGGGGGTGGCTAGCTCCTTCAGCATGGTGTCACCATGGTTCCATGCTATGATATCCTCTGGGTTCTCCCCCTCAAGTCTCATCAGGAGATAACATTTTACTGTCAGTAGTGGGGACAAACTGTCTTGCCTCTGAATTCTGTAACTGGTTTCATGTAGACAGTATCTTTTATGGTGTGATTTTTTTTCTACCATGTAGGACTGACTGCTTATACCTCAAGACTCATGCACTGTGCATCGTGCAAGTAAGTCACATTCATGTTCTGTTCTCTCTCTCTCTCTCTCTCCTGGCTTAGTTTCTCTCTCTCTCTCTCTCTCTCTCTCTCTCTCTCTCTCTCCTGGCTTAGTCTCTCTCTCTCTCTCTCTCTCTCTCTCTCTCTCTCTGTCTCTTTTTGTTTTTGTATCTATCCACCCCCTTCTGGCTCAGCTCCCCCTCCCCTCTCTCTCTCCTCCCCCCATGTCTTTTTCTGCCCGGTGATGTCCCAAGTCCCTTTCCTGGGTCTTCTTGAGGAGACCACAAACCTGTACATTTGCACCCATCTGTGAAAGAGGGAGAGAGTCCTAAGTTGAATCTCTGTGGATTTTGCTATGTCACATCTTTCTAGTTGACAGTGTCTGGGCATGGTGAAGAGGTGCTGTCCCCTCCCACCTGCCTCTCTGCACAGGTGGCTTCTGACAGGCAGGAAACCCTCAGCCTCTTTCTTATGGCCTGTTGCTGGTGCAGCTATGTGCAGGGGTGGGGGTGGGGGTCTCTGCTCCCAACCCTTCCCTACAGAGAGAGCAGGTGTCCTCATCAGGTGGGTGTGACTTTTAGAAATGGACTTGAGAGGACCATCTGCAAGCCACTTTGCAACACTGTCACGTAACTGTGTTTCTCATGCCAGCCACGTGGTCTGTGACAGTGAACATTTGCACACACCACAGACAGTTGAGGAGAATAACATTTGTACACACAGGTCACTTAACTAGAAAGTGGGAACCACAGGGAGCGCCTGAAAACACCCTCCGCTGGCCTTCTTGTCCCGCTGAGATCTGAAATACTTAGATCAGCCGGTCTGAACCTGTGAATCCAGACCCGTTTGGGGCTCCAAATAACAGATATCCTGCATATCAGATATTTACATTGCAATTCATAACAGTAGAAGAATTATGAAGTAACAATGAAATAATCTTAAGGTTGGGGGATCACCGCAACTGTGTTAAACCGGAACTGTTTTAAACCGGAACTGTTTAACCCCGGAACTGTGTTAAAGGGCTGCAGTGTTAGGAAGGTTGACGAAGGTTGACGAAGGTTGACGAAGGTTGACGAAGGTTGACGAAGGTTGATGAAGGTTGACGAAGGTTGACGAAGGTTGACGAAGGTTGACGAAGGTTGAGAGCGTTGACGTGGGTAATGTTGTAACTGCCGGGACAGTAGAAACAGTTGTGGCTTAGAAAAAGAAATGTATCTCTTTCCTGCCAGCAGCCAGATCTTTTTTTTTTTTTTAATATCACAGACTAATTTCGTGAGTGGCTTGATCCCCTAAACACTGAACAACGTCAACCAAGGTTTGAAGATCCGCTCAAAATGCTGTCTCAAGCCTTAGAGCCCCATCTTGGTCTGACAGGGCTCCCCTGTAACAAAGAGTCCCTCAGTACCCTTCTGTTCCCAAGGTTCTAGACTGGGCTGTTTGTATCTTTTCCCATTTGTTTCCAAAGTAAAGGTAAACAGTAGTAGCAAAGAGACTGGTCACATGTAGCACTGGTTAGCATGGGAACTGTTTGAATGTAGCACTGGTTAGCCTGGGAACTGTTTGCCTGTAGCACTGGGCAGCCTCTTCTTTATTGCAAAGTAGCAGTCCCGGCTGTTTGTTTTAGAAGTGGTAATGTCCCATTGTAACAAATTATACTTAAAAATCATTTAGTGTGAAATTGCAGATTAATCCCACAGGGACCGGGTATTAACAATCCCCCAGCCCTTTGGAGCATACAGATGGTGAATCTGGAGTTTACAATGGGAACAATTGCTGATTACATGCATGGGTGTAACGGACTAAAAAGACCTCCCCATTTCAGGCTGGAGAATATGGCGGGGGTCCTAGCGCCTGACCTGTTTGAGACACTCCGGCCCCTAAGCATGTCAGCTTCATCTCCTACTGCACGGATGGATTCTACAGCCGTTCTGTGTCCTCTGAAATCCCTACGGTGAATGCATGGAAAGGGTTCTGTTCTTTGGGTGTGCTTAACCTTAATTCTCCAGAGTGTTGTCAGATGTTTAAGCACAGTGACATGGAGAAGCCTGTCACAAGATTGTGGTACATGAGCCAGCTGAGAGTTCTTTATAGGAACAGATACCTGCTGTTCACTGTCGGAAAGAGTCCCCTGTGGACGCTGTAGATGGAGGTGGAGTTGTCACTGCCTCAGAAATTAATCAGTGCCTGACCTTAAAAAAAAAAAAAAGATTCTTAAGTACAATGGCCTAATTTTGAGACTGTCAGCCAGCTGAGCCCCCAACTGAAAATCCCTTGGCTTTTCTGATGTTGTGTGGCGTGCTTGGACACAAAGCCTTGGTTGAATAGAGTTCATCTTACAGTGAGCTGCTGGTGGGTGGTGTGCACTGGAAATACGACAGAGGATAGGTAGATGGGATCGGGGTGTGTGGGTAGATAAGTGGATGGATAGGTAGATGGATAAATGAATGGATGGATGGGTGGGTGGACAGATGGATAGATGAGTGGATGAGTGGATGGATGGATGGATGGATGGATGGATAGATAGATAGATGGATAGATAGATGGATGGATGGATAAATGAATGAGTGTATGGGTGGATAGATGGATGGGTGGGTGGGTAGGTGGACAGGTGGGTGGGTAGGAGGGTAGATAGGTGGGTGGATGTGTGGGTAGGTAGATGGGTACGTGGGTAAATATGGATATAGATAGAGAAATAAAGATTAGCTGGAGAGATAAAACCTAGGGCCAGGTTCATGTTAGACAAGCACTCTACCACTGACTACAATCCAATTCCACTTTAATAATTGCTTACGAAGTTCTGAAATCAGAGACTAACTATTTTATGGGTAATCCAAATTCACATACAGCTTCTGGGAGAGCTCAAGCCCTCCACACTGGTTTCCGGTTTGACTTAAAATATAGAGGCTGAGGAATGATCTCACAGGCAGGAGCATACACCGAGAAAAGCAAGGGGGCTCTGAAGGGGCTGGGGGATGATGTCAAGTGTTCGCTTTGCATGCTGGAAACCCAGGCTTCCTCCCCAGCACCCATTACACAGGCTTTGTGTCTGCAAGCCTGGAACCCCAGCTCCTGGGAGATAGAAGCAAGGTGATCAGGAATTTGAAGTTGTTGACTATGTAGTTATTTGTGGCCAGCCTGGGCTACCTGAAATCTTAAACACTCTCCACTCACACCTTTTCTTCTGTTCCCTCTTCCATGATGGTCCTGAGCTTTGGGGGAGTTGAGGCAGATGTCCTGTTGAGTAACTGAGCATTTGACCAGTTCTTTTCAGCTCTGTGACCAGTGGCTCCAAGACCTCTGCACTAACTGTTGCCCACTGCAGGATGAAGCCTCTCCGAGGCTGAGAGTAGTTCATGGCTGTAAACGTGGATATTCAGAAGCAGTTTTAGTATCCACTTAGCAAAAGTGTAGCAGCTTCTGTTCAGGATCTCTGGCCTTCCCAGCCCTGGATCCTGAACAGCACTGGCTTTGTCTTGTAGATCTGTGCTGCCCACGTTGGTCTGTGCTGCCCACGTTGGTCTGTGCTGCCCACGTTGGTCTGTGCTCCCCACGTTGGTCTGTGCTCCCCACATTGGTCTGTGCTCCCCACATTGGTCTGTGCTCCCCACATTGTTCTGTGCTCCCCACGTTGGTCTGTGCTCCCCACGGTGATGTGCTCCCTACGGTGGTCTGTGCTCCCCACATTGGTCTGTGCTCCCCACGTTGGTCTGTGCTCCCCACATTGGTCTGTGCTCCCCACATTGGTCTGTGCTCCCCATGTTGGTCTGTGCTCCCCACAGTGTTCTGTGCTCCCCACATTGGTCTGTGCTCCCCATGTTGGTCTGTGCTCCCCATGTTGGTCTGTGCTCCCCACAGTGTTCTGTGCTCCCCATGTTGGTCTGTGCTCCCCACGTTGGTCTGTGCTCCCCACGTTGGTCTGTGCTCCCCACGTTGGTCTGTGCTCCCCACATTGGTCTGTGTTCCCTACGGTGGTCTGTGTTCCCTACGGTGGTCTGTGCTCCCCACATTGGTCTACACTCCACATATTGTTCTGTGCTCCCCACGTTGGTCTGTGCTCCCCACGTTGGTCTATGCTCCCCACAGTGGTCTGTGCTCCCCACAGTGGTCTGTGCTCCCCACGGTGATGTGCTCCCCACGTTGGTCTGTTGTTATTCTGTATGGCCAAGGGATTGACCTACAGGCGCTATACTTCCAGTCTCCAGCGAGTACGTTTATTATGTAGCAAGTGTGAGGCAGACAGGCAGCAGGGAGTCTGTCTGCCCACTGCAGACAGTGAACAAGGGCAACAGCATCAGGCTCACAATACCTAGCCAGAAAGGTCAAGGAAGGTGAGGCAGTCAGCTGGTGCTCCCAGGCAGAGCACCCTTTCTGTCCTCTCCAGGGATGAGCATCCGGCTTGTGGGCCCCACCTCAGGCAGTTCAGTAAGTTATATTATGTGTACGGGTGTTTTGCCTATGTGTATATCTATGCCGTGTGTGTGAGTGTGTGTGTGTGTGTGTGTGTGTGTGTGTGTGTGTGTGTCTGTGTGTGTGTGTCTGTGTGTGTGTCTGTGTTCATGTTCATATGTGTGTCCCTTCCCTGAGGAGGGAAGAAGAGGGCATCCCCTGGACCTGGAATTACAAATGGTTGTGAGCTGCCATGTGGATGCTGGAGATTGAACCTGGTCCTCTGGAAGAGCATCCGGTGCGTTTACCTGCTCTGCCATCTCTCCAGCCCCTGCAAGTGTCTTCATTTCCTCTGTTGGAAACGGGCTACTTCCTAGTTGTTCTCAAAGACACAAAGTTTTAACCCTCCAGAGGCTCTCTGTGTCCCCCTCTCCCTGCCTGTCACAGGGTTAGGAGATCAGTCTGACACAGGACAGAGAGATTCAGAGGACAGTTGATGTGAACATGCTGGAGTCTGAGCTCAGGAGGCCTTGTCACCCCCAGAGTTTGCTCTCAAAGGCACGCGGCAATTTGCTAATACAGTATTACTGTCGCTTATCTCTGAAGCCAGGGATTGGGGCATTGTTGGGCTGGCTCAGGAAAAAATGGCTGTTTCTGTCTTCCAGACCAATTAATTACCTCTCCAGAAGGGGCTTATGGCTGGGTCTCCAAGGGACGCCTGTAAGGGTCAGGCTGGTGCCAGTGGTGCCTATCTATCTCTCTCTCTCTCTCTCTCTCTCTCTCTCTCTCTCTCTCTCTCTCTCTCGCACGCGCGCACGCGCACACGCACACGCACACGCACAAACACACACACACACACACACACACACACGGGGCACAGATATACAGACCGGCAAAACACCTACTGCAGATACACAGGCCGGCTGAATTATGTCTCCTTCAGAGTAGTCAACAAACCCTTTGCCTCAGAAACCAACAATGATCTAGATGAGGCAAGACTCATTCCTTGGAATGAAGCCTTTAAAAAAAAAATCTTTGTGTGTGTGCACATGCACGAGTGCAAGTATGTGTGTATGTGTATTTGTGTGTTATGTGTGCACTCAGGCATGCAAGTGTGTGTGTGTGTGCATGCATGCCATAGCACACATGTGGATGTCAGAGAAGTCAGGAATCTCCTTCATCATGTGGGTCCTGGAATTGAACTTGGGTTTTTAGGCTTGGTTGCAAGAACCTTTGCCTTCATGCTGTGTAACCCAGGCTGACCTGGTACCTATAATCCTCCTGCCTTGGTCTGTTGAGTGTTCTGTATATTGGGTGCATGTACCATGTCCAGTTCAAGATGAGACCCTGAGGCAGGGGAGGCTCTTTATCCAGATCCCCAACCCCAGTCTGCTTCTGGGAGACACTTCAGCATTTCAACTCATGGCACTGCCCGCGGGGTGCCTGGCCAATCTGCTTCACTACTAGGACCATGGAAAGCAGAATGAGCAATGATCCCACAGCAGAGGGCACAGGGAAACTGTCAGCCACGAGCAGCAGTGTCCCTGATCTTGTAGCACGAAGAAGACATGGATGGGGAACCGGCAGAATTTAAATAAATGTGCCTGTATTCCCACCACTCAGGAGGCAGAGGCAGGAGGATTACTGCAAGCTTGAGGTCAGTGTGGGCTACAGAGTGAGACCCTGTCTCAAAATCTCAAAAACCAAGACAGGATGCACCAACACCAGCCTCTTAGTTGAGCAAAATACATCCTTTGCTAACAAGGGGCGAGAGATCTGTGGACACTCGGCACTAGCTTTGCGGCTGGTCGTATTCCGAAATTACTCCAAAACATGGTTAACTGAAAAATCAAAGAATCAACCCACATCAGTACAAACCCAAAGGAACCAAAAGCAGGACCGTGAACAGACACCTACCCGTGTACACAGCCCAGACTGGAGGAGACTTGAGTGTCTATGGACAGATGGATGAATTACAAGATGTGACACCACACAGGCTGTGGAATATTATTTAGCTTTGAAAAGGAAGGGAATCTTGTTATATGTGGTAACATGGGGAAGCCTCGAGGACACTGTGTTCACTATAGTAAGCCAGCCACAAACAAAACCATACACCCTGCCAATCCCACTGGTATGTGACAGGAAACATAATGGTGGCTTCTGAAGGCCAGCCACGGGAAGCGAAAAGGGGGACTGTACTCTGCGATAAAGTGATGTTTCAGACTTTTAAGTTAAGATAGCTCTGCTGCTCTTTGAAGAACCCGAATGTGCGTGCTGTTCCCAAAGTACACACTTGAAGATGATGGAGGTATGAAGCCAGGCTTACCACACACACACACACACACACACACACACACACACACACACACACTCAAGAGGTTGAGGCAGGAGGATGACACATTCAAAGCCAGCCTGTGCTATATCATATCCCATTTTAAGAGATGGCAAATTTGGGGATTATTTTTCCCACTACAATTAATTTCTTTTTAAACCAAGTAAATGATATAATGGTTGTAGTGTCTGTTCACTGAGGAAAAGTTGGGTCACTGCAGATGACAGAGTCCCACACTGGCCGGGCTCACGCCTTCCCACTGAACTCCACCCTGAGTCCTCAGGCAGCTTTTTAACTGACATTACTACGTGTGTGTGCGTGTGTGCGTGTGTGCGTGTGTGTGTGTGTGTGTGTCTGTGAGTGTCTGTGTGTGTCTGTGTGTGTCTGTGTATTCACAGTGCAGGTGATGATGTGTAGCTGTGGGCAGTGATTGGGTCTAGACAGTTGGCAACTCTGTCTCTCTAACCTTGTCAAATTCTTAAATGATATTCTCATTATCTGGAAGTCTTCACGGTACACACACCATCTGGCTGGGAGCATCTGGGTGCAGCAGGGAGCCGGAGGCTGAGGGGCACACACCTTGTGAGCTCTGTGAGCCAGAGGACTTCCTACTTCCTGTTTAATAACTAGACTCGTAAGGGCTTGCAGAGCATGAGTGACCCTCACTTTGTCGCCGGGCCTCCCTCAGTGACCTCTACCAAGATCCCTGTCCCAGTTCGTCTATCAGAGAAAGCTGAAGGGACTCCAGCAGCCATCAGCCGTCATTTCTCTAATTGGGTCTGGTGGCTGGAGCCAGGCCTCGTTATTTTTAATTGGGGACCATCGCTCTGGAACGAAACAACATGCAGATCATGCCTGGGTATTTGTGGCTTGCAAGTTCAAAGTGAAATTGCAGTTGGAGACTTCCAAGGACTCACACCGATCTCCAGTCCTCCCCATTGTCACCCATGGTTGTCAGGCTAAAGATCACCCTGGGCTTGGGCCAGTCTGTGTGTGTCCAGAGACCTAGGCATTTAGGCACAGTCTTAGCCTTGGTTAAGACTTCACCAATATAACAATCCCAGCAGTCATTGATACATTGTATCAATTAAGGGCAGTCAGATACATTGTATCAATTAAGTATGGTTTCGGTGTGGCTCTGGGCACCGCATCGGGAATAAATGAAACTTCCTTGTCGAAAGGAACTTACTTTCCCTGATTTTCCTAATTAACTTCAAGACAAGTGACTCATCCGGTACCGCAGGCCTTCGAGGTTTGTACCAGACAGACTAAGAAACCCAGTTTGGAGAAGCTTTGGCTGTTTGTCTGCTTATTTGCATAGAGACAGGGTGGCCCTAGGTAGTCCAGGCTGCCCTCAAGCTCCAACCCCCGGCCTCAGCCTCTCCCGCATTGCAAGTGTTTGCCACTGTTCTCTACTCTACTCTCCCACTATTAAGAATTTATAATGTTTGACTAATGTCTTTAAATATCTTTTTGTTTACTTAATATATATACATATATACACATATATACACACATATATATACCCATATATATACACATACATATATATATGTGGGTATATATATATATACACATATATATGGATATATACACATATATATGGATATATATATATATATATATATATATCCATATATATGTGTTTGGTTTTTTTGCCTGCGTGGATGTCTGTGAACCTCATGTATGCAGTGCCCACAGAGGTCAGCAGAGGGTGTCAGATCCCTCACAATTGGAGTTACAGGTGGTTGTGAGCCACCATGTGGGTGCTGGGAACTGAACTCGGGTCCTCTGTGAGAGCAGCTGTCTCTCTGGCCCCTGGTTTGTTGTTTGTTTTGAGTTTTCATGGAAGTGTGCATATGTTGAACATATGCCCCACACCCCTTTTGCCCTCTCCCATTCACCACCCTGTTTGTTCCCTGGGCATTTCAGTATACTTTTGTGTCAAACACATATATGTGATTTCATGTACCTACCTAAAATCTAGGCCCACAGATGGAAGAAAGCACACACCTCTGAGACTGGCTTAATTTCCATAATGCAATTCACTCCAGCTGTACCTAAGGTCAACTTTCAAAAGGTAACTGTCCTTGCAAAAAAGCTGGATGCAGCTAAAGGATCCCATTTGGATCGTGTGGAGGTGTCCCTCCTGCTTGTAAGCTCTCTGTGTGACGGCCCTTCTCAGGCAGTGTGAAGCCTTCTGTGGATGGGAGTAGGGCGGTAAAACATTTCAATACCCAATTTTTTCATTTCTTCCGGCTGAAATCATTCAAAATTCTCCCTGGAGAGATACTTTGCAAAGCACACAATGGCCAGATGTCAGGAAGGGCTTTCCGAAGGTGTTATGGGTGAGTTCCAGGACAGCCAGGGCTTTACAGAGAAACTCTGTCTCGAAAAACTAAAAAAAAAAAAAAAAAAGAAAAGAAAAAAAGAAACCAGAGGTGAGGACTGCAGGCTGCTTCAGGCACCCAGGGCTTTCATTGTCTCTCCTGAAACTACTATGGATCCGAGTATCTGCAGGAATCTCTGTGTATATACACCTGAGCATAAAGCCTAGGGACTTCCTATTTGTCAAGCATTCTACCACCGAGCCAAGGTCCCACAGTACAAACAAAAGGGTTTTTTTTGTTTTGTTTTGTTTTGTTTTTTTTTTTTGTTTTTTTTTTTTTTTTTTTTTTTTAAGAAAAGAATGTACACCTGTAGAGTGGTTCTGTCTTGGCTTTGTTTTTTTCTTTTTGTGTGTGTGCAGGAGCGTGTGTGTGCAGAGACCAGAGGACATTGTTAACATTCCCCTCAGATGCCCTCTACTTTGTATTTTGAGGCTGGGTCTCTCTTTCCTATAGGTTGAGTGGCGGTCAAGCCTGGGGAACTATCTGCCTCTGTTTCCCCAGCGCTGAACCAACAAGCAAGTTCTACCATGCCCAATTTCTGTAAAAATGCTTGCAGGGCAAGCAGTTGCCTGAGTCACATCTCCAGCCTGTCCTTGGGAATCACACTCTATAGAGGCCCCAGACCATATGGTTACTTATTTGTAAATGACAAGTTCTTACACCTGAGGTTGGGTGGATACCGGCTCACACCACAAATTGGTACAAACAAGGCAGGGAGGTCAAAGGGGAGGGAGTTGGTTGGAGGCCACAGGTGACATCAAGGATGGCCTGTTTGGTACCATCTCAGAATCCCGGCTCTCGGCCTGTAACTAAAAAACCTGCCAAGTTATACTTTAGAGGAGACATTAGTCTATCTGAAATCGGCTATTGGTCCGTTTGTCAGAGGTTTGTAGCTGTAGACTGGCTTATAAAACTGAAAAAGCCAGAGAGGGTGTGGGCTTCGGGCACAATTCCATCTAGTGTTTTCACAATGGCCTCAGGTCTCTGATTCTATTTCCAAGTGGTTTTGTTCATTTCTGCCTTCCCTGTGAAGCCTTCGTTCCTTGGCTGTGCCAGACTTCTCTTGTCAAGTTGACACAAGTTGACACCTGGAAAGAGGGCCCGTCTGTCTGTTTGTCTCTGGAGGAGCTAGCCTCCATCAGGTGGGCCTGTGGACACATCTGTAATCCATGTTCTTGATTGCTAATTGATTTAAGAGGCCCCAGCCCACTGTGGGCGGTGGCATCTCTAGGCTGTATGGGAAAGGCAGCTGAGGGAGCCAGAAAACAGGCACGCCTCCCTGGTCTCTGCTCCAGTTCTCCTTTCCAGGGTCCCGACTCCGAGCTCCTCCCCTGGCTTCAGTAAACGATGGGCTGTAATCTGTAGCACGTAAGCGGAAATAAACCCTTTGCTCCCCCACGTTGCTTTCAGTCCTGGTATTTCCCACAGCAACAAACTGGCACAGGTTGATAGCACTGGCAGCCGAGAGGCTCGCATGCTTGCATGCTCACTGTCCCACTAACCAAGGGGAGGAAGGATTTTTTTTCCTGGATGCTTCTAAGGAAGGGAACAACCTTGTTTCCCATTGGCCCATTCGACCTTGCGCTCCCGGGAGAGTGGAGCGCTGAGACTGAGTTGAGCATACATGGAGGGAGGTGAAATCAAGCCCCATAGACATGTGACTGGGGTGCTGGGTGTGGGGTGGGGAAAAGGGACCACCCGCACTATGATCAATCGAGGCAGCTATCCAGTCGCGAGAGAAAGCCTGTCTTGTGTGTGTTGGATAGAAGAGGTGGAACCGGAAGCCATGAAGGCCGCCTCCAACACAGGCACCCTTCCTAACTACAGCCTCAGTGTGAGGGTGTGGACTGAGTTCCCGCAGATGGCTGTGGAACCGGAGTAAGTGCCAGCACAGCTCAGAGTCCCAACCTTGTCTCAGCAGGCACCCTCCCAGAGGGACCAATCAGAGGTCAGCCATGGCGTAATGTGATCCAATGGGGTCCGGTTTCCACTCCTTGTAACCTCGAAGGGCCCGCGTGTCCTCAGGTGGGCAGCCACAGGTGCAGTCCCCGCCTCCCACTATGAATTATTCACCGGTTTATACTTTGGCCATCTAGAATCTCCACGGACCTTGTTGTGGAGTGTCGCACATTGCAGGATCGCCAGGCACTTCGAGGCAAGTTCTGCCCGGCTCAGAGTGGTGGTAACAACCGCTCTCTACAACCACGATGGGATCCAAGGTAATGGGCAGGAGGCTGGAAACCTCTCTTCCACCAAGTCTAAGCGACAGTCCCTCCACCCCCAGGCTTCCAAGGCACAAAAGGACTGGGTTCAGCATATGAAATACTAGTTGGGTAAAATTTTTTGTTTTTCAAGCCACCAAGTAGACGATGACTCTTAACTCATCCGAGGGATGTGCCCTCATTTAGAACCAAAGTGCTGGACCAAAGTGCTGGAGGCGGGTGGAGTTTCTCCTTTGTTTCTCGAACTGGATACAGCATAGCTTTCTGAGATGACAGAATGGTGGCTATCATACTGTCCAGCACTGGGACCACGAGACTGCGGTGGTTTCTGGGGACTTGAGGAGTGGCTGGTGTGCTGAGAGATGAAGGTGTTCTCTTATCCTTTTAGTGAGCCACAAAGGTAGCTAGTGGTGATTGTGTCAGCCTGGGTACCTCGGTTGCTGACAGTGACCCTGTGTTGGAGAAAGCTGTGGCGATGGGTGCCTATACATGTGCGTAGTATGTCTGTAAGTTTCTTTATCCAAGCTTTCTGGGTCAGCAATGGGAAGGACCTAAAGAAACCAAAGGCAGAGACATCCTCAACGTAAACCTGCTGTCTAATTCTGAGAGCTAATTCTACTTGCTGTAGTTACAAGGGTGTTTTTTGGTTTGGTTTGGTTTTTTGTTTTCTGTTCCTTTTCTTCCCCCCATCCCCCCCCAAAAAGAGTGATCTCAGCATGTCTGTTTAGAAAACATGATTTATTGATGGATTGTCTCTTACTGGAGTTTAGTAGCCACACACAGAAGCCTCCCACACCGGGAATTCTAGCCACGGCCTGTCATGGATCCATTCAGCTAATTATCCATTTCTATAGCACCAAATACCGTTGCCTTGGCAACCAGCACTCACAACTGCTTCGGCCTGAGGCCACATATTTGAACATGCAGGTGTGTGTACAGGGATGGCTTTCTGCAGACTGGCTCAGGGTGTGTGTGTGTGTGTGTATGTATGTGTGTGTAAGGAGCTGCATCAGAGGGAGAACATAACTTGAGTGCTTGGTAGAAGGGAGAGAGATAGGCATGTTCTCAAACAAGGTCACAGGTCACTTTTAACGTTGTGGCTGTGTGTATGTGTGTGTGACAGAGAGAGAGAGAGAGAGAGAGGGAGAGAGAGAGAGAGAGAGTCTGTATGGATGTGTGTGTGTATGAGAGTGTATGAGAGTATGTCAGAGTGTGTGCAAATGTGAGTGTGTGTTTGCATGTGACAGAGTGTGTGTGAATGTGTGTATATGAGAGTGAATGTGTGTGTGAAAGAGTGTGTGTGTACATGTGACATAGTGTGTTTTAATGTGTGTCTGTGAAAGAAGGAGGAAGTGTGTGTGTGTGAGTGTGTGTATGAGAGTGAGTGTGAGAGAGTGTGTGTACATGTGAGAGAGTGTATGTGAGTGTGTATGAGTGTGTATAAGTGTGAAGGTGAGTGTGTGTGAATGTGTGTGTGACAGAGTCTGTGAGTGTGTGTGAGAGTATGAGTGTGTATGAGAGAGTGTGAACATGTGTTTGTGTGTGTGACAGAGTCAGTGTATAAGTGTGTGTATGTGGGAGTGTATATGTGTGAGTGTTTATGAGTGTATATGTATGAGTGTGTATAAGTGTGTATGTGTGTGTATATGCGTATGAATGTGAGTGCATGTGGCACACATGTGGAGACAGGGACAACCTCTGCTGTCATCCTTCACCTTTCACCTGGTTTGGGACAGGATCCCTTTTGTTATTTCCCTCCGTGTGCACTACACCAGGTGGTGATGAGTGTCTGTGTTTGTTCTGTCTCTCTCCCCCGCCCCTTGGGAACTTTCTCTGAGGCTGGCTTTACTTGAGTTCTGCGGATGGTCCTCCAGGTCGCACAACAAGCTCTGTACCCACCGAGCCATCTCTGCAGCCTGAAACACGTCTCTGAGCAAGTGCACAGACCTGGCTGCCTTGCTTGCACTGTTTTAAGCTGAAACTCTCCTTCTTTGTGAATTCCCAGATTCCCTTTGCAAGACTCGAGTTTGTGTCTGAAACCACTGCAGGTTTGGGGAAGAGGGGATTGTCCCCCCTCCCCCTGCCCTTCCCTAGTGCAGCAAGCTATGTACTTCCTTTAGAAGTGCCACCCCCCCCCACCCATCACTCACACCCCTCCCATCACAAAGCTGTAAATGAGCCTTGGTCGCCAGAAACCAGGGCTGAGGGCTGCAGTGGGTATAAGCAACCCTGTCCCCTGCAAACATCCACGCCACGCACTTCTTATTCCTAGCATCACCATCCTGGTCCTGAACCCCTTCTGTCGAACCTTCACAGATATATCATCTGTTGTCTAAAACTCAAAAAAGGACCATTTAAATGCCATCTTTGGTTGGGGGCGGGGCTGTATGTATATGACTCGATGTTGCGTGTGCCACGGCTCGTGTGTCGGTCTAGTCTTTGTTTAAAGCAGGGTCTCTTGTTCACCACAGTGTGTGTTAATGAAGTAGTGTATTGTGGTGCTGGAGCTACCAAGTGCTTGGTCTCCGGCCTGTGGTGGTGTTTAGGGGTGACTTATTTAAATCTCATTTTTCTTAGGGGTGACTTTTTTTTTTTAACAAAAAATAGTCGGGACAGTTGACTGTTTGTTCCCTCTAAGTGGATTTGGTGACGAGTTGGGAAGTTGTGTCAACCAGTAAGCAAGAGACCCAGGGCTTGCAAGCATTGACGTCTGGTGGGCCATGGTGGTCCCAGCACATGCCCTGCTGTGGAACGTAGAGCGTATTTTGTGACTTTATAACATGGCAAACCAAAGGCAACGGTCTTTAACATTTTATTGAAAGTAATTATAGACTCACAAAAGTTGTAAAAACAAACAAACAAACCAGAACAGAAAAGCTCCTACACTCTGACCCTGGGGCCACCTCACTCGAATTGTGCCTTAATTCCTGAGAGAGGTTAAGACTTCATCGGCACCGTGTCTGCTCTGTGACACATGGTTGCATCTGTAGCTTCTTGGGACAGGCCTACAACGGAGAAGAGAGATTTCTGTCCTGAGTATTTGGGTGCTAATTCAGCTCCTTTACACCTTTCTGTCCCTCGAAGGCAGTGACGTCACCAGTAACAAGTTGGACTCAGGGGTCAGATAAGCTTCACGGGTGGGAGTGTAGATTTCATGTTTAATTTTGCAGCAGATTTCGATGTGTCTAATTTAATTGATCATATGTATTTTTAACATTCTATGGTATTACGTGTGTGTGTGTGTGTGTATGTAAGAGTTTGTGTGTGTGTAAGAGAGAGAGTTTGTATGTGTGTATGTAAGAGAGTTTGTGTGTATGTGTAAGAAAGTTTGTGTATGTAAGAGAGTTTATATGTATGTGTAAGAGAGAGAGTTTGTGTGTGCGCGTGAGCGCTTGCTTGTGTGTTAGCCATAGCAAATGTGCAGGAGGCAGAAAACACTTTCTAGGACTTAGTTCTTCTACCACAGATATCCCAGGAATCTAATTCAGGGTTTCTCTGTGTAGCCCAGGCTGTCCTGGAACTCACTCTGTAGACCAGGCTGGCCTCTAACTCAGAAATCCGCCTGCCTCTGCCTCCCAAGTGCTGGGATTAAAGGCGTGCGCCACCACCGCCCGGCTGCCGTCAGGCTTTTTAAGAAGCACCTTTACTCCCCGGGCTATCTTAGAGGCCCACAGTCTAATACTTTAGCACTACAGGATTGTACAAGGTTAACCCAAAAAGCAGGTCATTCAAGTTTCGCCAACCAGAAATAATTACTGTGTTGGGAGGCGGGGAAGGGACAGAAAGTCAGCAGGTTTCCACTTAGATGAGCTATTTCCAAAAACCCATTTGATATTACTAGAATCCAACTTCGGATTGGTCGGTAGGAAACAGAATTGCTATGCTTTGATGATTCTTTAATCAGGAGGTTGTTTTTATTAGAATAGCCCTCAAAGTAAAGAATTAGTTTTCAATCAAATTGAATTTTCTTGATTTATTGTAGCAGGCACCACTCACGTGCGTGCCTGCTTCACAAGGAACTCAGAGGACTGTTTGCAGGGAATGGGTCTTTGCTCCCTTGATGGGATGGCAGCTTTGAGGCAAGCTCCTTTTACCCACAGGGCCATCTCACCAGCCCATCGTTCTTTATAAAGAAGATACTCGAGTAGTTCGTAGGAAGAGCTCATCCTGAGGCCGAGTGGTGCCCAGCCCTCCTGCCCTTCGGATCTTTAAGGGTCTCTCATTGTCAAGGCCTCCTGACACGCCTGAGGTTGCTTGAAGACTGATCTCCATAGCTCTGACTGTAGCTCGGTCAGGGTGCCTGGCTGCGGAAGCAGAACTGTGTCTAAAGCAGCCCGGTGCGTTTCCACGTGGCTGGCGTGAACATCCTTTAAGTAGGATAGTTCCCTCTAGTCAAACTCAGCTGCAAAAATAAACATTTCACTTGGAAAGTTGGAAAGAAAGCCAGGCCTGCGTCATCTCACCGTGAGAACTAAGGGTACTAACTGATTTCCTAATGAAACACACTTTGATTAGCCTCTCATTAAAAGCTGGGGGAGGGGAAGAGAGATGCAAGACGCCAGCGGCTCACAGTCCTGCCAGGAGAGCCAGCCCCTGAATTCCACATTCAGGTAAAGGCAGACTTAAGGAGCCTACCTCTGGCCTCTGTGTACATGAATACACAAAGACCATAAATTTCTAGGGACCAGGTACCTCCCATGATGCCTTGTACGCATGGCTCAGAAAGTATCTTCTGCTTTGCTCTAGGTATCAAAACAAAACTGCTATAATAATGATCATGGTTGTCATGCTTGTGTCCCTAGCAATTAGAATTATTCAAATTTACAGCCGGATGGTATTAGTTTTTTGTTTTTTGTTTTTTTTTAAACTACTGTAATGGAATACTAGAGGCTAGGTAACTTTATTTTAAAACAAAACAAACAAACAAAAAAAATAGGTGCTTAGCTCACGCCTCGGGAAATTCAAGATCAGGGAGCTTACAGAGAGATCACTTTGCTAGAGAAGAGACACCCAGCCACCCCTGTCCCCCAGAAAACCTCTTCCCCCTAAACTGAGAAAGGGTCCCGTCCCATGAGAACCCCCTCAACCCATTCTGAGGGGAGCACTCTCAGTGACCCAGGGAGCACTGGGCTCCTCTCGAATGTATCACCATCAAAGCCCCAGTACATGATCTTTAAAGGACACAATGCACACAGGCCCCTTGCTCTCCAAATTACAATGGAGAGTTAAGGTCAATCTCTGCCGTGGCTGCTCTAGATACCACTGTCATCCCATCATTCCACTTCCAGGGCCGGGAGACCGCCCAGCCAATAAAGTGTTCAAGTGTGGAGATCCAAGTTCAGATTCCTAGCATCCACCTAGAAGCTGGGAGGGAGGGTGCCTGTCCACAACCCCAGGTTATACAGACATGGGTGGGAGCAGGAGGGTCTCTG
>NC_133432.1:7991666-8109166 GCF_011762505.2 Arvicanthis niloticus
GCAACCAAATCAAGCAGCTCACAGCCACCTGTAACTCCAGCTCCAGAGTATTTGATGCCCTCCTCTGGCCACCACAGACACTGCACTCATATGCACATATCTAAACACAGACATAAATGACAAATGTCCTTAAAACAAGCATGACAATAAAGGTAGGCTGACATCGCAGCATATAGCAAGTGTGGCCCCTCTCACATTATGCCTGGCTCCAGACAGTGTTCTAGGAGTCTCACTCAGAAGCTGTGCATGAGCATCTCAAAGCTGGGGCTGAGGAGATGGCCCCGTGTGTAGGGTGCTTGCTGTGCAGACGTGAGGGCCTGGGTACCCCAAAGACCCACATTGAAAATGTTTAAAGCCAGGTGTAGTGGTGCACACTTAGCATCCCAGCACAGGGAGGCAGAGATAGATGGCTCCTTGGGCCTCACTGGCCAGCCAGCCTAGCCTGCTTAGCCAGTGAGAGGTCCTGGCGCAACAAGGTAGATGGTACCCAAGGACCACACCAGACATGGTCTTCTGCCTTCCATGTGAACATGCACACACATGTATGTGTACACACAAAACATCTCAGGGCCAGGGAGTTGGCTCAGCAGGTGAAGGACTTGCTGTGAATGCATGAGGACTTCATTTCAGATCTCTAGTCCCCCCCACGAAAGCCAGAGCAGAACTGGGCATGATTTGGACAGCACACCCCATAACCCTGAGCGCAGGGAGGTGGAGACACAAGAATCCTGGGAACCCTCTGGACAGCCAGACTGACTGAGGAGGACAGCAGTGTGGCCCTCAGGGCTCCATGCACTCACATACAGGTACACCTGCACACACACACACACACACACACACACACACACACAATCTCACATTGGTGACCTCTCTCTGCCTAACCTGTTAGCCCCACCTTCTCTCCCAGAGCAGCGCAGCAGTCCACTGTCCCTGCCACTGCTCCAGAATCAACTTCCTGAGGACACTGGAGGCTCCTGCCCTCCACAGCAGAGCCACAAAGTCACACAGGCTTCATTGTCCTCACTGGCCTCCTAGTGAGGGAAGACCCTGACTTGGATCAGCCCAGGCTCTGATAGCACCCACACCCCGCTGCTACTCCTAGCAAGTCTGAGACACAGTGGATCAGATCCCAGACTGGGCCTCCCTCCCTTCGGTCTAGGCTTTTCCCCACTCCTGTGCAGTGTGTGGAGGGTGTAGAGGGAAGGGGACCCCCTCACGGCCGTGGGCAAGCGTTGGCACTGAGCCCCACTTGTGTGCTTGGGCAGATTGAAGAGGAGCTGGCCGCCCTGCAGAAGGAACGCAGTGAGAGGATCAAGATTCTCCTGGAAAGACAAGAGCGAGAGACCGAGACTTTTGACATGGAGAGCCTCAGAATGGGGTTTGGGAATTTGGTGACATTAGATTTTCCTAAGGAGGACTATAGATGAGATTAAATTTTTTTGCCATTTAAAAAAAAAAAAAAAAAAAAAGAAAAAAAGAAAACAAAAAAATTCAGACCCTGCGAAACTACATTCCCCATCTTAACGGGCGCTGCTCTCACTTCACACTCTCTCTCCCTCCTTCTCTCTCTCTCTTCTTCTCTCTCTCCCTCTTTCCCCTCTTCCCCCCTCCCTCCCTCCCTCTCTCCATCCCCTTTGTCTCTTCCTACCCCTCTTCCTGCCTCCCTCTCTCTCTCTTCTCTCTCTCCCTCTCTTCTCTCTTCTCCTCTCTTCTCTCTTCTCTCTTCTCTCTTCTCTCCTCTCTCTCTCTCTCTCTCTCTCTCTCTCTCTCTCTCTCTCTCTGACACCGTGTCGCACTAGTGCCTGTTGATTCTTACTCCATCAGGGGCCCTTTCCTCCCCCCATGTCAACTTCCAGTGCTGGCCGAGACCCGGCCGCCCCTGCCGTCCACCACCCGCATCGCGGTGCCACCGTGGTTCCGGATGTTCTGCTGAAAACCTCGGAGGTGGTTTTAGGGTCTGTCAACCAACAAACGGCGATGGAACACAGATGGATGTTGCTTTGAGCAAACCCTCGTGGTCACCAACCAGTGAAAGTAAA
The DNA here is from genome assembly GCF_011762505.2 of Arvicanthis niloticus. Lineage (NCBI taxonomy): Eukaryota > Metazoa > Chordata > Mammalia > Rodentia > Muridae > Arvicanthis > Arvicanthis niloticus. Next base: position 7,993,706 of record NC_133432.1, read on the forward strand.
GCAAAAAACGAAAAACAAGCAAATACCTAAAGAAACCTAAATAAATAATACATGCCAAGGGGGAGAGAGACACAAAATCCGCAGCCTTACACCTTAACCAGCTGCTGCATAACTTTATTTTATTTTATTTTTTTGGTATTTATTCATCAGGAATTAAAAAAAACAAAGTTTTATTAAAGATTGAGAATTTGATACATTTTACAGGGACTAATTGTGATGTACATATGAAGTGGTAACATATTATTACTATTTTGGGGCTGGGGTGGGTGGGTGGGGTGAAGAGATCTCGTGGTTTTTAAGAACCTGCCGGCAAGAGTTTGCCTTGCCGTAGGCCTGGTCTACTGTATCCCAGCATCCTCTGCTGTTGCAGACGGTGCGCGTACACTTAAGGAGCTCACAGAATCCCAGGAGCACAAAATTGGGCTTTGGCAAATCATGTATTTTGTGTATAGAGGGAATCTAAGGAGAGGAATTGCTTATTTTCATATTGTATTTTAACTGTTTCTCTGATCAAAATTTTTTTACTTCCTCCTCCTGTTCCTCCCCGCCCCCACGCCCACCTCCCACTTCAGTCTCTGGAGTTCAATGTCTTCTCTGTCCAATCATCTCTGTTTATTTCTCCTTCCCCTCCCCACTCCCCCTATCTGTGGTCATAAATATTCATTATTCATCCTTTCAAACTGTGTATTTTCTTACAATAAAAAATGATGAAGAGAAAAAGGCTTCACTCCTTTTGCATGCACTTAAAAAAAACTTAAAAAAGAAAACATTTTTCAGGTTCCGAGGAAGAGCATGATTAACTGTCAGGGCTTTTAATTATATTTGTAAATAAAAGTGTTCGTCACATCGCCTGGCTGTGTTCTTGTAGCAGGATTTCCCTTCCAGGTGCCTCTGGGGATGACTCTGAGGGCTGGGCCCTCCTGGAACTGTGCTACAGGGCCTCGGCTGCTGCTCCTCCTGGAAGGATGCTGAGGTAAAGCCGAATCTTCCAGTTTCTTCTGGACCGAGATGGAGGAACGCTGTTTGACATGCTCAGAGAGGCCGCCCCAGCCTGGGCACCCCTAGCCGTAGAAGCAGGAGCCACACACACTGTGTAGAGCCTCCCGTGATCTCAGGCAAGAGGACTGGACCCCACGAAGAAAGGCAAGCTGTGGAGGACGCATGAGAGTACTCCCACTGGAAACTGTCCCACCGTAGCCCAGACTCCATCCCCTCCTGGGTCTTTTCCCTGGAGTAACTATATAGTAAAAACTGCACTTGAGGGATATGGTTTGGGGGTCAGGACAATTTCACACCTGTAACCTTAGCTCTGCAAGCCGGGCATATTGAAAATTGGATCTTGCTTTCTTGTCATCTTTGTCTGTCTGTCTGTCTGTCTTTTTCTTTCTTTCTTTCTTTCTTTCTTTCTTTCTTTCTCTTTCTCTCTCTTTCTTTCTCTCTTTCTTTCTTCTCTACTCTACTCTGGGTTTTGTTTCAGTGGGTTTTTTTTTTCCTAGAACTCACACTGTAGACCAGGCTAGCCTCCAACTCACAGAGATCCTTCTGCCTCCACCCCACCCCCACCTCCCGATGAAAGGCTGGGATTAAAGGCATGTGCCCATCATACCCAGCCCTGTTTGGTGTTTTCCCACTGACCTGAGAGCTGGGCTGCTTAGACCTGCTTAGCCAGGCTGGGATCACACGCAGGTCTCTGTTCTGCGGTGCTGGAGACTAAGTTCAGCCTCCTGTGCTAAGCAAGCACTTTGCCAGTGAGTCAGCCCCAGAACCCATCACTACTCTTTGAATGCAGACCTGAGGACCATTCTCGGATCCTATGAGAGGGCGAGTTACCAAATACAAACGTGGCCTGTCAGTCTCACTGTGACAAACTAATGACACAAATGAGTAAATCCGACTACTATAAAATTACAAATTAGTAATTTTAACCCATGGTAATTAGTTATTACCATGGGTTAACTCCTCCGTAGAGCCTATGGTTATAGCTACCCAACTTCCCAGGCCACTGAGTCCCTTAGTTGGCTTTGGTCAGCACATTGAAAGTAATGTTGGAAGAGCCAGGCACGGTGGCACAAGCCTTTAGTCCCAGAGCTAGGGAGGCAGAGGCAGGCAGATCTCTGTGAGTTTGAAGCCAGCCTGGTCTACAGAGGGAGTTCCAGGACAGCCAGAGCTACGTTAGAAAAACCCTGTCCTGAAGCGGGGCGGGGTAGGTTGGAGCGGACCAAGCTTAGATTAGAGCATGTCCATATCCAGTGTGCTGAAATCTAGGTCCCCAGCGTGTGGTCCTATGAGGAGGTGACTGGAAGCTTTGTGAAGTAGGGCCTAGTGGAAGGAAGTTTAGTCTTTGTGGGTGTAGTCTTAGACAGGCTCTTAAGACACATCTCTCTGCGTCCTGGCTGCCATGGACAAACAGACCTCTGTCACATGGTTCCACTATGAGGTACTATGTATGCTGCCATAGGCACAGAGCCACAAGGTCAAGCCAAAGGAACCTTTCCTCCTCTTCCTTTGATAGTCCCATGTTTTTGTCACAGTAAAGACAAGCAAATCCAATCATTTCTGTTTCCTGTGTTACAGCGTGCCACCCAAGCATCTGACAAACGAGAAGCCCGGTCGGTGATTGGTGGTAATGTGGGGTCTTGCTTGAGACCTGATTTCAGAATTCACAACCCAGAAGGAGATTCCATCTGCAGTTAGACACCCCTCTGGTCACTCCATCCATTTCTCTCTGTAGTGACAAGTCCAGCTGGCTTGTGAAAAAAAAATATATTTAAACCCATGAGGTAATAGATACCATTTATAAAATATCCTTCTTCCCGAGCCTCTCTGTAAGGGGTCCAAGGGGGAGCTGCCAGGAGGATGTAATGTGTATCCTACACCAAATGCCTGGCACAGAGTCTCCCTCAGCTTTGTGTACCTGGGAGAAGGAAACAGGAATGGCCTAGAGAGGCCGCCGGAAGCATCTGTAAGGGCAGGAACATGGCCGTGGGTTCCAACCCCAGCACCAGAAAAACAAGCAGAAAACAACATAATGGTTGGTGGTGCCAGACAGACCGCATCTTCCCTTCTAGCATACAGTAAATACCCCTGAGTTTAAAACATAAGTATAAAAACAGGCTTATGGACTGGCAGGATGGCCCAGTGGATAACGGTGCTTGCTGCCAAGATGGATAATCTGAGTTCAAACCCTGGAACCCACATGATGAAAGGCAAAAACCCACTCCTGCAAATTGCCCTCTAACCTCTACCCATGCACCATGCCATATGCGTACACATATGCTCACAAAAAAATAAATGTTTTTCAAACACGTGTTTGTCAGACATAGAGCTAAGGCATAGCTAGTCCTCTGTGATCTGTAATCGCCAAGGCTATTTCCTGAGTGCCTTCCATGTGCCTATCCGAAGTGCCTGAGATGTGTCAATGTGCCTCAGACAGGGGGATATTAGCAGTCAAATGGAGATGATCCCAGGACTGGAAGAAACCCGGAGACTAGTGATGAATGACTGATAGAAAGTGCTGTGGATACAGAAGTCAGAGGCTGGTCTGACCTGTAGCCAGCCTGGGTTACACAGTTAGACTCAATCTCAAAACAGAGAGAGAAAAATAACAAAGTCCCTAAACCTAAGCCATACTCCATGGGACAAGCATCCAGAAGACTTCATTATGCATGAGGTAGCCTCCCCTGCTGGGGACTTCAGTTTCTTATTGTTGCTTGTTAGGCTGTTTGGTTTCCTGTAGTGCTGATGGACACACACACACAATTTCCTAAATGAAGGAGGAAGGGGCTCAAGTGCGCTCTGCAAACACCTTCAGACCAGACCAGGAATCAACCAGCAAGTACATATATTTATTCTTAACTGTGTTTCCAGGTTCCTGCCCCAGATCCTGCCAGAAACCCTGCCCCCCTCCCTCCCCACCTTTCATGGGGAGAGCAGACAAGGACACCACTAGATTTTCACCCTGAAAACCTGGCAGGTGTAGTGGTATGACTCAGTACGTTAACCTCAGGTTCACAGTAGAAATCCCTAAAGCTAACACACATTCACACTGTGGTGGTACTGGTTAACAACTGCCTGTAACTCCAGCTCCAGAGGGATACAGTGCCCTCTGTTGGCCTCTGTAGGCACTGCACTTACATGAGCACACCTCCATACAGTCACACACACACATATACACGCACACACACACACATACACACACAGACATATTTTAAAATAATCTTTTTAAAAACCAGAAATCTGTTTTTTTACCAGATTTTTATGGGCTTTTACAGGACTTAGGGGTGTCAGTCAGGTGACAGGGTACTTACTGACCATACAGACTTGAGCTCCATCCCCAGCACCACATGGCCCTGCGGTGCACAGCTGTAATCCCAGCACCTGAGATGTGGGGACGGGGGTCAATCAGAGGTTTGAGTCTGAGGCTAGCTTGGAAGAAGTAACACCCTGTCAAAGAAACAAAGAAAGAAACAAAGAGACAAAGAAAGAAAGAAAGAAAGAAAGAAAGAAAGAAAGAAAGAAAGAAAGAAAGGAAGGAAGGAAGGGCTCTTGCTCTCTTGCTCCCTCTGTCCCCTCATCCCTTCCCCCTCTCTCCATGTGGTCATGTCCAGCCTCTACTTCTCTACTCTCTCTCTCTGCCTCTCTGTCTCTACTACCCTCTTAACTCCTCTCCCCATGCCCTGAATAAACTCTATTCTATACAGGAGGAGGAGGAAGAGGAGGAAGAGGAGGAGGAAGAAGAGGAGGAAGAGGAGGAGGAGGAGGAAAAAAGAAAAGAAAAAGAAATACAGACAGACCGACCTATAAGTATGCACATCTTTAAATGGCAGTGGAAGCCACAGAACCACAGAGCCAGAGCCGTGGGAACTTCACCTAGCCCCCTCAGACAGTACTGTGAGGGTCATCAGAGTGTTGGCAGAGAGAGCTTCGGAAAAACAAAGCCAGGTCTCCAAGTTGCCTGGCGGGTTCAAGGAGCCAGGAGGAGGCAGCCTTGCAACACAGGAGCTGAATGTGAGCAGGAGCCAAGAGGCTTGTGGCAGTCACCTTACAAAAGACTTCCAGGCCCTGTGGATCTGTAAATCACTCGGGGATTTCCAATCGACTCTGAGGCTGCCTGACTTTGTACTGATGTCAAGACAGGTTTCGACAGACCATGTGCAGCTGAGTTTAAATATTGACACAATAGTAGCCCCCCCCCAGGAACGCTGTGAGGGGGGGGACCAGAAGAGGAAGCAGCATTTGGTATGTAAATAAATTAGTTCATTTAAAATAATATATATTAGCCCTGCTTTTGACATATGGCCTCCACTTATTGGAGGTGAATCCAGGAATTCCAGAGGGGTTGACGAGGCACATGTTCCTTTATGCATGAGCTTACGATGACGGGCACATCCCAGAATTCTGACCTTAGAAATCCTGGGCTATGGGCCAATGGTGACCCAGCAAGATGCCCCAGCAACAAAGGTTTTGCTTGCTGTGCAAACCTGATGGCCCGGGTTTAATACCCGAACAAGTAGGAGAGGAGCAACTCCACCAAGTCACCCGCTGACCACACACGTGCTGTGGTGTATACCTACACAATATGCACGCACGTCTGTGTGTTCACACAGACACACATGGAAGTATAAGGAAAAATTTTAACAACGTTGGACTGCGAGCCCCTCGGCTGTACTGTGAGACACCTCTTGTCATGGTTAATGTTAATTATTACTACAGGACCCAGAGTCAAATCATAAAAGAGTCAAGTCTCAGGACACATCTACCTGCATCAGGTTGAGGTGGAAAGACCCGCCCTAATTTTAGGTGGCATCGTTGGGATCCTGGACTGAATAAAAAGAAAAAAGTGAGCTGGGTACTGGCATTCACCAGTATTTTGGTTTTATAAGATAGGGTGTGTCTGTGTAATCTTGTCTATCCCAAGCTTGCTCTGTAGACGAGGCTGGCCTCAAACTCACAGATTTATCTGCCTCTGCCTCTCCAAATGTTGGGATTAAAGGTACCACCTGGCTTTTTTTTTTTTTTTTTTTTTACCATTTGCTATGTATACAGGTGTTTTATCTGCATATATGCCTGCAGACCAGAAGAGGGCATCAGATTGGGAGCCACCATGTGGTTGCTGGGAACTGAACTCTGGAAGAACAGCCAGTGCTCTTAACCGATGAGCCATCTCTCCATTCATTACACTTATTTTGTGTATGTGTACAGGCTCCAGTATACTATGTCTCACATATGGGGATCAGAGGACAACTGTACTCTCCCCTCCATGAGCAGGACTGAGAGACCTTGGTTGCCACAAGCAAGGTCAAGTGGAGTTACCCACCTTGGCTGCCTTGAGCAGAACACAGCAGAACTGCCTCTGGGCTTGCCTTGAGACATCTCCGGCCGTGACCTGGAATGGACTATGGATTATCCCACCCATCTGAAACCAGGAGGGGTTGTGGGTTGGGTCTTCCCCTTTAAATTGAGAGCTGAACATTAAAGCTTTGGGCCTTGATCAGAGAACTTTGTCTTGGCCTCATCTCTTCTCGCCCTCCTTCCCCCTTCATTCCCAGCCCCCCTTTCAGGTGAATCCAGTTGACTTGTGGCCGCGGGCGGCTACAGACAACTTTGGAGACTCAATTCTTCCCCTCCACCATGTGGGTCCCTGACCACTACTCAGGTAAGGTGATCAGATTTGGTGGCAGTGACTTTACTCTCTCAGCCTTCTTGCCCCACCCCCCTCCACCCGTTTTAAGATAAGGAAGCAGAGTGGGCTGTAGCTCCTGTTTCACCCTGACTATCACTTAAAAGAAAATCTAAACTGAGCTGGCTGGAGGGGGGGAGCAGAGTGAGTTGGGGTGGAGCAAGAGAAGGGAAAGAGAAGAAAATCTAACATCTTGCAATTGGTGAGAGAAAAATCACATGAAAAAATAAAAGAAAAAAAAAGTACATGATTTTAAATATATGTAAATACCAGGTCACATTGTTTGAAGCTGGATAAAACCGGCCTGAGTGTGGAGAGGAGACTCACACCCCACTGGAGGGCAGTTAGGAAAAGGTGCATTCCTGTGGACACGACTGAAGCAATACAAGGAACTCGCCCAGAAAACTAACTTGTCAGGGTATTTCTTGCATGAAGGACGGGTGTTTGCTGAAGCGCTATTTGTAACAGCAAAGAAATGGAATAAGAGAACTCTGTCAGTGGTGTGAACATCTGTAAAACGAAGTATTAAAGTATTGATTCAAAATTCGCATGCGGCCCCGGAACTGAAGACCTATCGCATAAAGCCGTGTTTGGAAATTAAGTGCCTAGGGTCGGGGGATGAAGGTGTTGCAGCCGGACCAGGCAATCCGAGTTCCACCTCCAGGAGCCACAGGTGGAAGCAAAGAATCACCTACCACAGATTGTACTCTGGTTTTCACGTGTGCTGTAGTACAGTATACACGTGTTCATGTGCACACGCGTGCACATCGACACTGGATGGTTACATAGATAATAGCGATGCTTTAAGAAAACCAAAACTTTAAAGAACAGGCAGAAAAGAAGACTCAGTGGTAAGAGCGTGCACTGCTCGGGAGAGGACCAAGTTCAGCTCCCCATACCCAACCACCTCAACTGCAAGCTAGAGGATCTCATGCCTTCTTTAGAGTTCCACGTGTTCGCATGTGCACGCGCGCACGCACACACAGACACACCCCACACGCTTCTTGGCTTTTCAAGACAGGATGTCTCAGTGTAACAAGCCTGGCTGTCCTAGACTCGTGCTGTAGATGAGGCTGCCCTCAGAGATCCACTAGCCTCTGCTTCCCAAGTGCTGGGATTAAAGGTCTGTTGTTTCATCTCACCCGGCTTTTTTTTTTTTTTTTTTTTTAATTTCAGTTAGGTGCCTAACCGTGTTTTCTAATGTTCATACGAAGACTAACTCTTAAAGCTGTAAAGATAACAGTATATTTTGTTTCTTCTGGAAGAAAACCCAAGCCAGGAACTGACATCAAGGACACGCTGAAACAGAAGGCACTTTGTTTCTCATGTTCTCTGCTCCGCCAGGCCCTGTGAGCTCCACAGCCCAGGCCATGCCAGGCTTCCCTACTGTGATGCCTTGACTAAGAGCAGAGACAAGTTACTTTCTCTTGCTGATCACGTCTCTTGTGATCAGGTCATAAGAGCACAAAAGCAAGGAACACATTCCTCCTTAGGCAGAACAGACCTGAAGCAAGCCTGTTTCTCTTCAGAATAACCTTTGTTGTGCTAATCCACTGTCAAGGTGCAACCACTGAAAGAAGATTTTAACTTGATGAAATCAGTTTTCCCCTTCCTCCACCTGCGTCCTGGGCTTTGAACTCAGGACCTGAGAGTTGATCTTTCCTGATGTCCCCAAACTCACACAATATTTCTGCTTCCCTCAAATGCTGGGATCACAGACCCAATCCACCATTCCAGGTCAGTCTGAAGCCTGGAAGCATCTGTTTTTTGTTGTTGTTCTTGTTTTGAGACAGGGTCCCTATGTAGACCAGGCTGGCCAAAAACTCACAGAAATCCACCTGCCTCTGCCTCCCCAGTGCTGGCCCAAAGGCCTGTGCCACCACACCCAACTCCTGTGAGCATTGCTCCTGCTGCCCTCTACAGACCTCTGGAGGGAATGGTAGCGCCTCCCTGTGGCCAGCACATCACACCCAAGCTCACCTCAGAGGGCTTTCACTCTACCAGAAGCCCAGCCTCAGTAAGGAAATACCCAGATGTCTGAATGCAATGCCTTTTATTTGTATTTGATGATGAGGATTAACACACCCAGCAACTCCAGTGACTTTTCTTTACCCCACTGAGAAACAAGGGGCTTAACAGGGTCTCTCTGCAGCAGCACTGTTCTTTAAAGGGACGTTGATACCTATGCAGCCACCTGACCTGGATGGTCAGGGCTCAGCTGAGATAGGAGACTTGGGATGTCTCAGTCGGGGAACAGGTCCCTAAAAGCCCACCTCTAAAGATGCCACGGTGCCTGGTTCTGGACCAAGTCTCCTTGTTAACCACTTACAGACAACACTAGCCCTGGTTCTCCTCTGTGGACCTGGTCCTAGCAGAATGTTTCCTTTTTCAGAGCTGCTCTTTTTAAATAAATGATAGAATGACTCCATCAGAACACCAGACACCTCCCCAGATGGAACCTAAATCAATCAAATATAAACTGGCATGTGACTATGCAGAATCGTAACTCGGGCAGTGGGAAGACACCCTAAACCTCTATCCTAGCACAGCTGAGAACTCCCTATGAGAGGGCAGGAAGGACAATGGAGAAAAGGCATGCTTTACACAACTTAACACTGTGGGGGCCCGGGACTGCTGGCCTCCACAGGCCCCTACTTCCCTTCCAGCTGCTCGTACAGTTTGGGCACATAGTCATCCCACTCTGCTTGGTAACACGTGCCGGCCACCGGGGCTCCCAGGTTGTACTTCTTGCGGAAGGACTCCACCTTGAACTTGGCACGGTTGTCTCCAGACTTGTTGCTGAGGATGGGCTCATCGCAGCTCAGAGGCTGCGCCTGCTCGTACACCAGCCAGACGTAGCGGTGGAGACCTGCAGAAGAGCCAGTACCAGCCAGACATAAGTGTGTGGTGGGGGTGGGTGTGCTCCGGGGAATGCTCCTGCCTCCATACAGCACAGCATAAGCCGGAGTGTGCTAGTGCACACTTGCAGCCCAGAACTTGGATCAGGAGTTTAGGATCACTGGGAACTACCCCAAAAGTTCAGGGACAGCCTAGGCTACATGAAATATGTCAAAATCGTATGGTTCTTAATGACTTTTTAAAGACATTTACAGGTATGAGGAAATAGTGAGACAGAAATGGACGCGATCCATCAGAGCACTCAACAAGGAAGCTGCAGTCCCACACTGATGACAAAAGCACTGAGCTGCCAGTGAGCTGCAAGGCTTCACACAGACTCATAGAGACCCCACCCGAGCTATCAGAGTATAAAATGTCCATTCTGGAGGGCCCCAGAGCAGTTCCTAGACCTAGGATATCTATGTAAGCACAATGGAAACCCTGCCTAGGAATACACAAGGCACACAGTGGCTCTATTCCTAACACCACATCCTGGCTACAGCCCAAGTACCCAGCAGGAGGAAGGCTGAAGCATGCAGTACACTGTCACAGGGAATACTAATTAATGAAAGAAAACGAACTAGTAACCCAAGCCAGAATCAAGATAAGTCATCCTGTGGTCGCTCACCAGGTAACACACCCCGGCCATTCTGACCACAGGAACATGGAGAGCCGTATCAGAAAATGCCGAGCTCCAGGGGACCAACAGGGACAAGCCCATCTCTAAGATCATCTTCTGATCTTAGATCTGGGGTGTCCAGATGTGTGTGCCTCAAATCCTCTGCCTGAAACCTTCCGACCCACCAGTCTCTCACACTTCCATGCACCTGAGAGCTGCTGGGGTTTTATTCTTCAAAGCAGAGCTCGGCTCCAACCTAAGAGGATGGCTCTCCTCCCCAGGGTCTCCCGCCTATAATTAAATCACCTGCTTCTCTAAGTGCCCTGGAGAACCTTAAAGAGTCCCCGAGAAACGTATGTCGTTATTCTCTTAGGAACATTGAGAGGCCTTTAAAGCATCTGGAAGTTTCTAGGCCTACGGACACAAGGTGAGCCATGAGCAATGGTCCTTGTCCCTCCTGGACACTCATTATTCCAGTCTGTCCTCTGCAGGACAATGCACAGAAAGAACTTGGCATTCTGCCAAGCATCACCCACCATAGCGGTGGCCTTGTTCCACTGAAAGGGAACAGCATGTAACAAGCAACCAGCAGTAACTGTGTCTCCCTCCAACTTCTGGGATGCTTGTGAGACTTAGGGGACATAGAAAACACAAAGAGAGTATGTGTGAATGTGTGTGTTCAACGTGGCTCACTACAATCTTCCAAAATCTTTTCAAAATACCCAGCCACATTTTGGGGAGAAAGGGAGTTATAAAGAGATATAAAAGGCAATCTTTGGCATTAGTATAAAAAGTGTTTGCTTCCTATTTACAGGATCAGAAACTTCCAAGATCACCCAAAGCAGAGATGACACGGAGATCGGGGGGCTCAACTTCATTTGGTCCACACAGACCCAGCAACCCACCCCAAGCCTCCTGCAGCCTTTCCTGCCCTCTGTGCCCAGGACACTTGCCAGCCCAGTGACAGAGAGCTTGTCTAGTGTGAGGCCCTGGCTTGGGTGTTGCAGGTCTACCACAGATCATACACAGACACACACATCTCTCTAGAGTCCAAGAAGTGTTTCTACAGAGGGCCCGCCCCATTAGAACCAAAGTTCCATCTCCCACATCCTACAGGCTGACTGTACTGGAAAGGACTTACCTGAAGGGAAAGCAAGCAGGCTTCTGTCCTTACAGTCAAGCTTGGAAAAGCAGCCCTACCCCCCTAGACCCCCTACCTGGGCCATCACAGCATTCAACCATCCTCCCCTCCCACCCTTCCCGGAAGGCAGCCTTTACTTACCTGTGCCACTGGGAGGCCCGGAGCCCACGTAATCGGAGAGGACAGTGCCACTGCTAATGTCATTGCCCTTCATGTTGACCACCAGGAAGTGGTGCCATTCCCTGCAGAGATAAACAACAAGGGACCTTGAGCATCAAGGTCGTCGGCATACACCAAGCACATTCTCCATGCTGGGCTGCAACAGGCAGAGGATACACTAGGAAGCCACAGCAGGTCTGAGGGCTGCATGACACAAGAACCTGTTCCTGGGGCTGAGGATGTGGCTCAGGTGGTCCCAGCCTGTCCGGCATGAGGCCCTGGGCTTTCTCCCCACCACTACAAACCAACTGTAACCCCAGGAGGTCTACGCCTCCCTGTCTAACAGGAACTTCCCCCAGATTATGTCTGGGTGATAGCCTCTCCCCATCTTTTCCCCAACTGGCCTGAATTTGGGGTCCTTCCGGCTAGGAGCATCCGGGTCAGTGAGGACCAGGGTGTAGAGTTTCCCAGGATCAAGGCCATCCCATGAGATGCTGCTGGGCCTATTCATAACCTGCAGGAAGGAACCAGTTTGGGGTTAAAAACCTAGAAAGGCACTCAAAACTCAACACTTTGCAACCGTATACTCCTAAAAGGTAAAAATATGAGGGTTATTATTTTCTTGTATTCATTTCTTTTACTACTGAGACAAAAAAAAGAGTTTGTAGTAGTTTTCACCCATGCAGATTAGTGGAAACTCCTGAGTCTGGCCTCTACTAAAAGCCTGAAGCTTGGGGCTGGAGAGCCGGCTGAGCCCCAAGAACTCTTGCAAAGGGTAGGCGTTTTTCAGCACTCCTGTCTTGGGGGTGGGGAGAGCTCGCCCTTAACTCCATGCAACTCCAGCACCAGGGGATCTGATACCTCTTCTGACCTCAGCTCCCTGGGCGCTCGCGCGGGCAGGCGGGCAGGCGGGCAGGCGGGCAGGCGCGCGCGCGCGCGCGCGCGCGCGCGCGCGCTTGCTCGCTCTCTCTCTCTCTCTCTCTCTCTCTCTCTCTCACACACACTCACACACAGCCTGACACACTCTCACATAATTAAAAATAAAACAAATCTTAAAAAGCCAGAAGTCAAAAAAAATTTTTTTAATTAAAAAAAAAATTCGAGAGGCAGAAGCAGGCAGATCTCTGATCTCTGTGAGTTCCGGGCCAGCCAGGGCTACAGAGTTAGACCCTACATGTAAAACAAACACACACACACACACAAACACACGCACACACGCGCCAGCCTCAATAACCCTTCCTGCGTTATGAACAGAAAGCGGTGGAACAGGAGTCCAACGGTAGCAACGAGTCCTCCTCCTCAACCTCACTGGGGTCCTGAGCTACCTGATGCCTTTAAATATGGTGGCCAACGGGCCACTTGGGGCCAGCTGGAGGTGTAATCTGCCTTCAGAAAAAGAAAACAAAAAAAAAAAAAAAAAGAAAAAAAAAAAAAAACAAAACAAAAAAACAAAAACGGGAGCGTCCAAGGCCACGTACAAAGTTTGGGACAAAGGAGACTGGCCAGGGCTCCGGATGGAAACTCTCAAGTCACCATCCCAAACCCTGCGTTCTAAATACCTACAGAGAACCGTTAGACCCAGTTTCTCCGAGCCGGGAAACGCTCCTGGGCGTAAGCATCCCACCCCACCCCCACCCCCGCCCCACCCCCACCCCCACGAGCAACGCAGGTAATGGGAAGGCGCTGGCCCGGCGGAGCCGTTTAAAGGCTGCTCCCTGGGGGTGACTGAAAGCTCGGGACATTAGAAGGTTACATAAGAGGCCTCCGGCTGTCGGGTGGCGCTGCTGTCCCGTAGCTGGGGCTCCAAAGGCTGAAGTCGAGGTCCTGGGCTCGAGGCCTGCTCCAGCCCGCTGTCCTGCGGTCTCCCCGGCGGCGGGCCCACGCCGTACCTGGGTGGGCGTTAACACTTTGCCCAGCTCGTCCACCGTCACCCCGCCGTAGTCGACCCGTAGGGGGTGCTGGGGCGGCTCGTCCACCTCCTGCAGGCATAGCGGCCCGGCCCACTGGCTGATGTCGGCGGCCATGGCGACGGAGAGATGGAAGACACGCGCACGCCGAGTCCCGACTGCTGTTAACGTCGGACGCTTGCGCAGTTGACTACCGCCGCCCGACCAACCGTGGATCCGGTCACGCCCCTTCGTCCTCTGATTGGCTGAGCCGGAGCTGGGCGGTCCGAGCGCCAGGGTCACGGGGAAGCTTCCCGCGTGGTGACTGCTGCAAGCCTGTGCGTGCAAGGCTACGGTGCAGATCAATGTTGCTGTTTCTCCTGTGCATTTGAAGGACTCTTTCGCAATTCCCGGTGATAAGGCCAGGCATTTCTTCAAATGAGCCTGGTTTCTTCCCTGCGTTATCTCTTGTTGTTGTCTTTAAAAGTTCTTTGAATGCCAACGAAATTCAACCTTCCGGGAATCAATCAATGTGTTGGGCTTAACTGCGGAGTGTGGGTGACTCCAAAGCAGCAGTTCTGCAAGTTCTGCACAGATGATGGCTTCCCATCGCCCCTTAAATGTCCACACCGGAAACTCTTTTCCATTAACCTTCCAGCTGGTGTGCCTGTAAATTTGGGCAGAACTGCGTGCACATGGTTGAGAAGAATACCTGGATCTTGGTTGAGGCTTGAATGACAACCCTGCCTCCTAGGAGTCAGTTATCAAAAGACTACAAGCCCCATCTTCACAATGCCTTCAAGTAGCAACCGCTGAGATCCTAAAGGGCCTGAACAAGGCCTTTTACGGACAGTGTGATTTTACAAGACAAAGTACAATTCAGGTTGCCAGTCGATAACCACAGAATATGGATATCTCCTGGGTGGCTCCTGAAGGAGAAATGGAAAGCGTAATTCACAGGACCAGGCTGAAGGAAGGCAAGCAAAGCTGGACCAGCCATCACCAATTTTGCAGTTGGATGCCAGCAGCCTCCAAAGACTGGAAGCTGTCAGAAATGGATGGACCTAGGTTTTTATAGTGTGTCGTTAATAGAATACAGAGGCACTCTACCCTCCAGAGACGACATGACCCCTGATTTGTTTGTTTGCTGGTTTGGGATGTTGTTGTTGTTGTTGTTGTTGAGACAGGGTTTCTCTGTGTAGTCCTGGCTGTCCTGGAATCCACTCTGTTGACCAGGCTGGCCTCCAACTCAGAGCTCCGCCTGCCTCTGCATCCTGAATGCTGGGATTAAAGACCTGTGCCACCACCACCCAGGTCCCACTGATTTTTTTTCATCTATTTATTAATTATATTTGGGGGTAGGGTTGGGATACTGGATGTGCTTGCCACAGGTCCAAGTATAGAGGTCAGAGAAAAACTGTGAGAGTTCAGGACTCTTTCTATTGTACCACATGGTGTCAGGGATGGAACTCATCCCTGATTGCATATTCTAGAGGGTGGGATTCCTCCAAAGTTCCCTGGTTTGGGGATTCCCCTCCCCCAACCACCAAGACCATGGGCCTAAGGGTTTCAAACTTCTGAACCTACTTAATTTTGATTTCAGAGGTATTTGTTACAGTGTTGGGAATCTGACTAAAACAAAATTACTTCTTAAACTGCATATTAGCTGGGCGTGGCAACACAGGCCTTTCATACCAGCCTTCCCTCGGGATGCAGAGGCAAACCAATCTCTGTGGCTTTTCAAGACCAGCGTGGCCAAGTTCCAGGCTAGCCAGAGTTACGTAGTAAGACCCTATCTTACAAAACAGACAAACAAAAACAAAAAATAAAAATGTGCACTGAAACTGAACAGACAGATGGTTTAGTGGTTAAGAACCACTGCTCTTCCAGAGGACCTGGGTTTGATTCCCAACATGAATGACAGACAGCTTACAATTGCCTATATCCAGCTCCAAAGGATCTGATGCCCTCTGCTGGTTCATTTGGGTACTGCACACATGTGTATACACACACACACACACACACACACACAGAACAATGTTCTTTGAGCCAGTTGTAGAAGACTGTCTGCGACACTAGTTTGCTTGATTCTAAGTATAGCCTGGTAGCCTGGACTATATACACTGTTGTAAAAATAAAACTGGTTTTTTTTTTTTTTTTTTTTTTTTTTTTTTAGTTTTTCAATTATTTTCAAAGTGTGTGTGTGTGTGTGTGTGTGTGTGAGAGAGAGAGAGAGAGAGAGAGAGAGAGAGAGAGAGAGAGGAGGGAAAGAGAGGGAGAGAGAGAGGGAGGGAAGGAGAGAGAGACAGACAGACAGACAGGTGAGGAAGTCAGAATAGGGCATGAGATTCCCTGGACCTGGAGTTACAGCCAGTTGTGAACCTTCCACAGTGGATGCTAGGAAGTAAACTCTTATCCTCTGAAAGAGCTGTTGCCTTAATTGACCAGCCCTTTTTCTGGCCCCTAAAATGTGTACTTCAAAGCAATTGCCTGATGTGAATGACTTGTGAATTGTGTGATCTGGAGTTAATTGTCGAATATAGAGGTTTCTCCTTTCCATCCTTATTCAGCAGCTCGGGAAGCTGCTGACGCTGTAAACCCAGCAGAGAAGAGACCCCATGTGGCCCGCTGTGGCCAGAAAGTGGCTTGAGCTGTCTCTAGGATCTGGGACAGAGAGAGAGCATCAAGGAAGTTTTCCTTGCTTGAGCTAAGGAGCTGGGTATCCCTGATTATGTGCATGTGTGCATGCAGGAGCCCCTAAAGGCCATAACCGGGAGTCAGATCTCCTGGAACCTGTTTGTAGGAATCCTCATCTTTCTCCAGAACCAGAGACATGCCCTAAACCTCCAGGTAAAGATGCAGCAGGGGGAGGAGGGATGTAGGGAGCTTCTTGCACAAGCACAGACTCTCGTTGCTTGCTGATTGTTCAGAATACTATTCAGTATGGTGTCAGTCAGTTGTGTGTTACTGTAACAAACACCCGTGACAATATGACCATCAGATTATCAAGAAGAAACGGTTAGCTGGGCTCTGTCTGTGATCAGGTCTTCCCACTGCTTTGGGGTCTGCAGTGACCACAGCACAATGTGGCAGCCAGTGTACATCAGGGCAGATGAGTAGAGAGCACAGTTACCAGAGTTACACAATCCCCTTTGGGAAAGTATTACTAATGACATGAGCTGCAGTCCCAGCCTCTAACACACTGGCCCTGGGAGCCATTTAAGGTTAAAAACAATAAAGGGGGGCAGTGGGGAGTAGGGGGGAAAGAGTCAGTCAGTGTTTGACTTAACTTGTTGCTCTTGCAAAGGACCTGGGTTTGGTTCTGAGCACCCCAGTGGCAGCTCATAACTGCCTGTACCTCCAGTTGCAGGAGATCTGCCTCCCTCTTTTGGTCTTTGCAGTCTCCTCCATAACACAGGTACATAAACTCACGCAAGCGTGTGCACAGCTGCGCGCACGCACACACAGTAAATAGTAAAATAAAAATTCTAGACAGGCCTAGGATGTGGCTGGAATATACCACATCCACAGCAGAAACCAGGTCTAGTGGTGCACATCACATCGGGGAGATCCCAGCACTCAGGAAGTAAAGGCAGGTCAGAAGTTCAAGGTCATCTTTAAAGCCTAGAGAGGTTCCAAACTACTGTGGGCTACATGAGCCCTGACTCGAAAAGGCAGGGTGGGCTATTAAAATTATAGCATGTGTTAAAAACAAGTCAGGGAAGCAGCAAGAGAAAGATTTATTCAATTATTTATTTATTTCTTGAAATGCAACCAAATGCCTGTGTGCTTTTTCTGGGTTGTCATTTGTCTGCCTGTGGGTCCACCCTGTGGCTCCAGGAGCCTCTGGTTGTGGGTAGACGCCAGTAAACCTGAGGATTGTTTTGATTGGTGAGCCGTGTGGGACGTTCACTGATATGGTTGGTCAGCCAGGCTGCTTCTTTCCCAGAGCACTGCCTCTGTGTGCAAAGGGTGTCAAGGGAGAGTTAGAAGAAACGGAAGCTCTGTGTACCCTGGCGGTGCGGTACAGTGGAAGCTACCAGTATGAGGCACAGAGGGTCTGAGGGTGGCCTTGGCTGAGACCAAGGACCCAGACTGAGCTGTGATTTGGAAATTGCCTTCTGATTGGTCTCCTGGATTCCTATTCTTGGGATTACTCTCTCTCTCTCTTCTCTCTTCTCTCTTCTCTCTTTTCTCTTTTCTCTCTTCTCTCTTCTCTCTCCTCTCTCCCCTCTCCCCCCTTTCTCCCCTTTCCCCCCCTCCCAGCAGTGGACCAAGCAGTGTCATGGCCAAACTGCTGAGTCACAGATACCAGGAGGTGACAAATCTGTGTTGTCTTAAGGCTCAAAGTTTGAGGTGATCAGCACACAGCAAGGGGACCCCTGCAGCTTGCAGCCTGGTTCTATCCAGTCTATGAACTCCAGAGGGAAGGCCTCTCTCCCAATACCCCCAATACCTTGTGGACTGAGCTATGTGGTCAACCCGACTTGCCTGTTTGTCTCTGGATTTTTTTAAAACTTATTATTTTTTTTTATTTTAAGATTTTATTTTATGTATATGAATACACTGTAGCTGTCTTCAGACACACCAGAAGAAGGCATGGGATCCCATTACAGGTGGTTGTGAGCCGCCATGTGGTTGCTGGGAATTGAACTCAGGACCTCTGGAAGAGCAGTCAGTAAGTGGTGCTGTTAACTGCTGAGCCATCTCTCTAAACCTGGAAATTTTTTTTAAGACAAGGTCTCACTGTGTAGCCTTGGCTAGCATGTAGGTCACTGTGTAGACCAGGCTGGCTTTGAACTCTCAGAGCTTCATCTGCTTCTGTCTCTGGATAAAAGGTGTGTGCCACCACCATTCCTGGCTTTTGGGTTTTTGAAGGTTGGTATTTATTTATTTATTTATTTGGGGGTGGGTGAGCAGGTGGGGGCAGAGGGCAGAGGACAACCTGAGGGAGTTGGTTCTGTGGTTTTACTGGCTCCTGATTGGATTCTTTCTTTCTTTCTTTCTTTCTTTCTTTCTTTCTTTCTTCTTTTTTGAGGCAGAGTCTTACTGTCTAGCCCAGGCTGACCTCACAATCCTCCTGCATCAGCCTCCTGATTGTTGTGATTACAGACAGGGACTATTGGGCATGGACAGGGTTAAAACACTGGCCACGTCTACTGTCAGAAGCCAGGACCCTCGCCTCTTACCCTCACCCCCTACTGCTCCCCACCTGCACAATGTCTCCTGCAGCTTCATCTCCCTAGCAACCACAAGGTTCTGCTTAATAGTTACAAATAGATTTTAGATGTAAAGCAGTGTACCATATCTTTTGAAGTAAGCACTTAGACTGCCATTGTTTCAGGGCACAGGACAAGAAGATTCTGTACTTTCCCATCACCTGGATCCCTCTTACCCCTCCCTTTGCAAAATGTATTATAAATAAGCACTTTGTGCCCAAATATATGACTTGACAAGCATTTGCTTCCTTGAGTCCTCTCTCTCTCTCTCTCTCTCTTTCTCTCTCGCCCGTTCTTCCAGGATTGTAATCCTCCTCGTCCCTCACGAATAACCTAGGACCTGCAGGTCGGGTCAGTCTAGCTTTTGGCTTCCCTTACATGGATATGAACCATGTCCTCCACCACTGCAGACATCTTCTCCTCAGTTGAATCATTTTGTCCCTGAATCAAGGGACAAAAATTTATGCCATATTGGTGAACACCTTGCACAGATGCATGATTAATAGGAACTGCATACGTATCGGCCACTTAATTAAAACAGTCTCTATCATAACATTATTAAAACCTTTTTGAATTTACCAGAACATTCAGGAATTATTGGAACACAACAACCTTGGATTTACTGTGACCTCCAGGACTGGTTTGAACAGGCGAGGAAGGACACTGTCTGTTGATATCCATCCAGAAGTTCAAGGTAAGCCTGGCCTGGCCCGGTCCTCAGAGCAGTGACAAAGTCTTCAGCTGGAGGCTGAGTCGGATGACTTCATTCATGGTCATTAGTTCCTTTAGAGGCCAAACGATGGCCTCAACCTTCCTAATGCCACGATGCTTTAATACAGTTCTTCATGTGGTGACCCCTCAACCATGAAATTATTTCCGTTGCTACTTTATAACTAATTTTGATACTGTTATGAATCGTAATGTAAATATTTGACATGCAGGATAGCAGGATATCCAGTATGTGACACCCCCGCCCCCCCCAAGGAGTTACGAACCTGGGATTTCTGGTTTCAGACAAGTACTTGGTGACATAGAGGGGGTTGTTTCTGTGTTTCTCAGTGGGAGGAGGGTTTTAGCAAAGAGATGGAAGATTTCCACTTACTCCTCTTTGGAGGGCCTGGGGAGACGACACAAAGTTAACACTGCACCCTGCTTTTCTAAAGGACTGAACACCCACATCAGGTGGCTAACAGCCACCTGTAACTCCTGCTGTGTTCTGGCCTTCCAGGCATCTGTGTGCACAAACACACACACAGACATTAAAAATAAAATCTTTAATTCTCTTGAGAGAGTCAATTAGGCATGCACTCCGTATTCAGGAGGTCTCCTGGGGAACAATAGGTACATTGTTTTTTATGTAAAAATTGGGGGTCTAATGTTAGTGTTAATGACAAATGAAGGGTGGTCTCTCAAACTACTTAAATTATTTCTTTTCTTCTTTCAGGGCCTATCCCCATCCAAAGGGAAGTTAAGAGACTTCACAGAGCCAGGCATAGTTGCACAAGCCTTTAATCTGTGAGTTAGAGACTAACCTGGTCTACAAAGTGAGTTCCAGGACAGCTAGAGCTATGTAGGGAGACCCTGTCTCAAACAAACAAACAAACAAACAAATCCAGCCTAGTATCTAGTACTGAGGGTAGTTCAGCGGTACAGGACTGGCCTAGCATCTGTGATGGCCTGGATTCTGTCTCTGGCACTGCACTTAATTAAATAATTTAAAATTCTAGTGGTCTCACATATCCTGGGTTGGCCTTGAACTTGGTATGTAGCCAAAGTGAACCTGACCTTCAGATCCTCCTACCCCCACTTACAAAGTATAGGGGCGGCACAGGGATGGGGTATCACAGATGTTCCATTATCCTTGGCTTATACAATGCTGGAGATAGAAACCAGGATGTTTGTTGCCCAGGCTAAGCAAGCAGGCTCCCTGCTGAGCTACACCCCTTGCTTTTAAGTCTCTTCAACTAAAACCTGTAGCGCTTCCTGGGATTTGAGGAAAGGCTGGGCTTGCACATACCTGCTGGAGGGAAATCTTTGGGGGCAGGGGAGACTTCCAGCATGCTTGCTTGTGTCCTGTACCAGCTCTTCTGAGAATCTGCCCAGGCCACATTGTGAATAGACATTCGACCTTTGTCCTATTTCTTGGCATGTAATTCCTGAGGTCATTGGCCTCTTGGAGTAACAAGTGGGCTGTTGTTTTGTTTTGTTTGTTTGTTTGTTTGTCAATTCTGTTAGCTGGCTGGATTTAGGGTGGAAGGTGGTCCCCAGAGAGGGTGGGGCCTTTCACCCTCAGTTCCCTGTGTAGGGGCGAGGTGGAAGGTAACCAGTTATGTGTATATGGAAGCTTCTATCAAAAACAAAAACAAACAAACAAACAAACAAAAAAAAACCTTGACAGTTCAGAAGGGCTGAGGTAAGCCAACCTTGGGCAGCAAGCACCTAGGAAGGACACTGTCTGCCTTCCTTTCCCCATGCCTTGCCATGTGTCTGTTTCTAAGGGGCATTGTTCCCTCGGTGACTTTCTTTAGAGTAGCAATTCTGTGCCACCGCACTTGGTATGGAATGAACTGAGCTGGAAGAGGGTCTGTGGGAAGGTCAGAAGTGCTGAGGTGCTGGAGGGAGCATGTCCACCTGCAGGTACCCTCAGAACCGCACAACCCTGAGTGAGAGGCAGGTGTCTGCCACAGGAGAGATCACTTGACTGTGTGAGGAAAGCCACGTCACTGTCAGTCGTAAAGTTCCACTATGCAAAAGCATGTGACCTTCACAGAGCACCAGCTGGGCTCACACAGGGTGACACGCAGAAGCCCCCAGACATGTTAAGGACAAAAAGCAATGGGCAGAAGAGCATTGAATATGGTGTCGGGGGACCACCAAGAGGGCTTGTTGATAAAAAAAAAAAAAAAAAAAAAAAAAAAAAAGACCTGCAGCTAAGCCCGGCGGCCTGGAGGAAGGACAGAACTGACTCTTGCAAGTTGTCCTTTCACCTCCACACTCGAGCTGTGACTTTGGGACCACCGTTAGTTTTCAAAAGAGCACGTTGCAATCTCTGAGTTGGAGGCCAGCCTGGTCTACAGAGCAAGTTCCAGGACAGCCAGGGTTACAAAGGGAAACCTTGTCTCAAAAACAAACAAAACAAAACAAAAACCAAACCAAACCAAAAAAAAAAAAAAAAAAAAAAAAAAAAAAACCCAACCAAGTAACTAGCTAATAAATAAATGTAAAAAAAAAAATAAATTGCTTCTTTCAAGTATTTGGTCCTAACAATAAAAACCTAACCCACTTTTTCACCCTTAGAAAAATAATCAATTAAAAATGAGAGGAGGTATTTTAAGAAAGATCCCCCAAATCAGGGCTTGAGGGTGCTTCTATTCCTCACGGTTGACACTGTGCAGAAGTGACTGTTTCCAGTATTTAAAGACAGGAAGGCCTTCCGTGAATTATCCAGAGGAATTCTTGCTTTGTGTCCCCAGTCTGAACAACAGATCAGGGACCGTGGGATCGATACATTTTAGACTATCAGAGCCTGGGCTGTGAGTGAGTCTTGGCTTTTCCCATGAGCTGTGACCTTGAAAGAGACATTCAGTAAGTCTTGGCCTGCCCTCTGGACGGCAGAGGCTACTTATTGGCTGAACCGAAATCTCTAAAATTCTTTTGAGTTTCATGAATCTTGGCTGGATCGTTATCAAATGGCCTTGATAGAGGGATCCGAAGTCCGCTGGGGGCTGAGAGCGCCACCTGGTGACCAAGCTTGTAAGCAAGCTTTTCTCTTTGTTGTAGGTCCATCCAGAAAGCATGGAGATTATTTTACCTCTGTCCCCTTCTTCCCCTTGTCTGATGGCTAGTCTTGGTTGTTAGCTTCACACAGCTCAAACCTGAGAAGAGGTGATTTCAAGTGAGGAACTGCCTCCATCCTACAGCACCTGGGCACATTTGTAATGCATTTTCTTGATTAACTGATGTCGGAGGTCCTAGCCCACTGTGGGCGGTGCCATCCCTAGGAGGTGGGCCTAGGAAAAGTTAATTCACAGCGGAGTTCTTGGTCGCCTGCTTTAGGTTCCTTCCTTGTCTTCTCTCAATGATGGACTTCAAAGCATAAACTGAAAAAAAAAAAGCCTTTCTTCCTCCGTTTGTCTAGGCACAATGATCACCATAGCAACCAAAGAAAACTAGAGCACTTTCCTTTTTGTTGTTGCTTTGTTTTTGTTTTGAAACTGATTAGTTTGTTTTGGCCTCTAATTCCTGATCCTCCTGCCTCAACCTCCCAAGTGCTGGGAGGTGTATGCATCATGTCCAGCTGAAGAAACATGTTTATAATTCCAGTTTAGACCTGCAAGGACTGGTTTTAGTTTCTTGTTTCGAGTGTGTTTTTTAAGCTCCTTGAAATATAGCTTGTAAGCATATCTTTTGTTGTTTTTTTTTAAACTTGTTTATGTGTGTGTCAGAAGGGGGCGTGGTCTGATCATCTGAAGCTGCAGTTATAGGCGGTTCCCAGATGCAGGACGTGAACCAAACTCCAATCCCCTGGAAGAGCGACACCTGCCCTTAACCACGGAACCCGGTCTTGCCTTGCCGGATGCGCTTAAATGATTTTATCAGAATCTTACAAATGCCACTAAGTTGCAACCCTAGGCCTTTAGAAATTGTAAATTTGTTTTTTGTTGGTTTTGCTCTCTTGTTTTGTTTTGTTTTTGTTTCTTTCAAGATAGGGTTTCTCGGCATCCTGGCTGGCCTGGAACTCACTCTGTAAACCAGGCCTTGAACTTAGGGTTTCTCTTATTTTTGCCTCTTGAGTGCAGGGATTTTAAAGGGATGTGACAACAAACGGAACCTTTAAATTATTATTTTGAAACAGGGCCTTGCAATGTAGCCCAGGCTAGCCTCAAACTGCAGTCCTCCTGCTTCAGTCTCTTCCTGCCTTGGACTCCTGAGAATCTGGAGTTACAGGGGTCACCACCACTCCAGCCCCGACAGCTTGGACAACGATGTAAGCGTGCACTTGTTCGTGCCATGAGGACACACAGCTTCCATCACAAGACCTTCCCACGCTGGAGTTTTAACAACTAGCTCCTGAGGCCAGGCAAAGCAACACAGCTAAGAGTCTCAGGTACTACTTGCGAGGAGGCTGAGACGAGGAGGCTTATTTGAGCCCGTGAGTTTGAGGCCAGCTTGGTCCACATAGTGAGACCCTAACTCAAATAAAAAAGAAAGAAAGAAAGAAAGAACAGAACAATATAAAAACAAACAAACAAACAAAACAGCACTGTCAAGATGGCTCAGCAATTAAGAGCTTGTTCGGGTTCCCAGCCCCCTCGACTCCATGTAACTCCAGCTCAAGGGGATCAGGCCACACCTCTGGCCTCTGTCGGCACTTGCACACACACACACACACACACACACACACACACACACACAAATATTTTGAAAATTTTTAAAACAAAACCAAACCAAAAATTAATTACTCAATGAAGAAATATCAGACCCCAGGAAGTTCATTTTATAAACATGTGAGGCTGTGACAGTTTGGGAGTTTATTTCCCCTCTATGTACCTCAGTTTCTTCATCTGTACCATGGGGATGTGACCAATGAGTGGAGTTTAAGTTGGAAGGTGCCGTTGCGCCCAGTAAGAGAAAATTCTACTTTCTTGTCCCTGTCAGTTTCTCTGTTACTGTAACAGAAGACATGGTTTATAATGTAAAAGAAGCACATTTGGCTC
This sequence comes from Arvicanthis niloticus, assembly GCF_011762505.2. Taxonomy (NCBI): domain Eukaryota; kingdom Metazoa; phylum Chordata; class Mammalia; order Rodentia; family Muridae; genus Arvicanthis; species Arvicanthis niloticus. The sequence goes on from NC_133432.1 coordinate 8,018,024, forward strand.
AAAGCGCTGATGATCGACCAGTCCACGAGCATGGGTCAGCTTCCAGAGGTTTCTATACCCTGTCACACCTCGCAAAGCTCAAGGGAAACGATTGTGTGGGGGGGAGGGGAAAAGCGGGGCTGGGGCTCAACCACTAGGGGGCGCGCAACCTGGCACTGCAGGAATTGTGTCTGGAGCTGCGGCCATTCCAACAGAGAAGGGACTAGGAAGATCAGAAGTTCAAGGTCACCACTACTATATAGCCAGTTCAAGCCAGCTTGGGCCACATGTCCGACTGGGAACGGGATGAACGGATCGAGTGGGAAGGAATGCATGCACACAGGAATAGACTCACCTTATATCAACCCACCCTTGCCTGACTAATCTAGTGACATAAGCCCCTCCCATTAAAACAACACCTGGAATAAAGGCTTCACGAGGTGAACTTTGGGACATACACCCAAACTCTAGCTTGTGTTATGAGGGATATGGGCGCATGAAAGCCAAGGCTAACGTTGGGAGACTTCCTCTGTAGGTTCCAACTTTGTGCACGGTCTCTCCCCTGAAAACAGGCTTTGCTGTTAGAGGCTGGTCTAGCCAGCCAGCTTGCTTCTGGGGTTCCTAAAATCAAATCAAATAGGGGTTGGGGATTTAGCTCAGTGGTAGAGCAATTGCCTAGCAAGCGCAAGGCCCTGGGTTTGGTCCTCAGCTCTGAAAAAAAAAATCAAATCAAATAGAAATTAATATTAATGAAAAATGAGCATAGTATTTTCTTAATAATTTATTTTTATTGTATTTACGTTGGTGTTTTGACTCCATGTATATCTGTGTGAGAGTGTTGGATCCCCTGGCACAGGAGTTACAGACAGTTGTAAGCCACCATGTGGGTGATGAGAATTGAACCTGGGTCCTTTGGAAGGGCAGCCAGTGTTCTTAAACTGTTGAGCCATCTCTTACACACACACACACACACACACACACACACACACACACACCTTCTTTTAGGATTTATTTTTGTGTGCATTAGTGTTTTGCCTCATGTACATCTATAAGGGTACCAGATCCCCTGGAACTGGGGCTGTAGTTGTGAACTGTCATGTGGGTATTGGGTTGAACACCCATCCTCTGAAAGAGCAGCCAGTGCTCTTAACCACTGAACCAACTCTCCAACCCCAAGCACAGTATGTTTTTTTGTTTGTCTGGTCTGGGTTTGTTTTGAGATTTGTGTGTGGTTTTGTCTTGTTTTTAAGACAGGGTCTCACTTTGTAGTTGTGGTTGACCTGGAACTCACTCCCTAGACCAGGCTGCTCTAGAACTCACAGAGATCCACCTGCCTCTGCCTCCCAAGTGTTCATATTAAATTATCTTTAACAAGATTTTTGTCAAAAGAAGAAGAAGAGGAGGAGGAGGAGAAAGAGGAAGAAGGAGGAGGAGGAGGAGAAGGAGGAGAGAGAAGGAGAAGGAGGAGGAAGAAGAAGAAGAAGAAGAGGAGGAGGAGAAGGAGGAGGAGGAGGAGGAGGAGGAGGAAGAGGAAGAGGAAGAGGAAGAAGAAGGAAGAAGAAAGAAGAAGAAAGGTTTTTGTCGAAGTCCGGTTCTGCCTCCCAGTCCCATGTTCCCAAAAATAAGACTCAGATTCAAATTATATTTACAAACACCTTGGCCTTGCAGCCAGTTAGCTAGGCTCTACTCTGACTAGGTCATAACTAGATCAAAGATACCCAGGTGTCCTTCCAGAAAGTACTGTCTGTTTCTTTTTTTGGTTTGAATTCCTTCTAATAATTGTTTAGCAGTTTCCTGGACTAGACCAGATTGATTTGCATGAAAACAACATTCTTCCCCTAGGAAGGCACAGATGCCTCCCTTTCAGCAGCCATCAAGCCTCTGCGGTTCGGGAGGATGCTGTAGCCAGAGAACCGGTTTGATTTTAGAGTGACTAGTTATTGTACCAAGGTCAAGGGCTCCTTTAAGCTGATTGGGTTGGCTGCGTCGTACCTGTTGGAACCGGAACCGTAGCGACGACGGTGCGTGAGTGGCTATTGTAGGGTGAGCTCCATTGGGAGGGCTAACATGGAATCTTTTGTTTGGGGATGAGGGGAAGTTCAGAAATTAAAAGAAAGGGTGAAATTTGAGTATGTGGGAAAGATCGGATCCAGGGGAGGAACCAGAGTGGGAGGGGACTAAAACCATAGGAGGAGCCAGAGTGGGAGGGGACTAAAACCATAGGAGGAGCCAGAGTGGGAGGGAACTAAAACCATAGGAGGAGCCAGAGTGGGAGGGAACTAAAGCCATAGGAGAAGCCAGAGTGGGAGGGGACTAAAAGCCCGTACCCAGGAGGCGGCTTGTGGTTAAAATTTTCTCTCTTATCTGTGCTTTGGGGCCCCGTCACAGACCAGTTAGGATTTGTTGGTGTGGAAGCAGCATCTTTGGAGCAGAAGCGCACAGCTCCCGTCCTTCGCAGTACTCAGATCTGTTTGTGGAGCCCCGCGGCAGCCAGAGAGTGAACGTGGTCCTGAAAGCTGATCGTAAAACTCTCTAAGTCTTTTGAGAGCTGCTGGGACAGCGAGGCTCCCTGATGTAGAAAACGCTTTAGTCCTGCTAACGGTTTTAGTTCTGAGTCTCGAAACAAGGTCCAGGCCGGGCGGTGGTGGCACACGCCTTTAATCCCAGCACTTAGGAGGCGGAGGCAGGAGGGTTTCTGAGTTCGAGGCCAGCCTGGTCTACAGAGTGAGTTCTAGGACAGCCAGAACTACACAGAGAAACCCTGTCTCGAAAAACCAAAAAAAAAAAAAAAAAAAAAAAAAAGAAAAGAAACAAGGTTTAAAAGAGTGATGTTAGATGGAGTTGGATCCCCACTTTTAAGGGTTTAGGGTGCAAACTTCTATTCAAAGTGTGAAAAGGGATGCTACAGAAAGAGTAGCAGTTAAGAGTACCTTGGGGGAGTCCCCAGGGTCACAATAAAATTTAACAGATGACAAAGATCCAGACCAAAAGTCAGGAGGTACTAACTGTGCAAAACATTAAGAGAAACATTAAGAGACAACGTTAATATACGTTTTTCTTAATAAGGATAAATGGAATTTGTACAGCTGGCTAGACTATGTACCAGGTACCAGAGTTTCTGAAGAAGGATTAAGGCAACCATAACTAGCAGTTTGTTACATCGGACTCCTGTATAAGGAACAAGCACCCGGAAGCTTTGTAAAGGGAGTCAGTTAAAGTCACCGCCTAACTGGCAATTTAAAAGAGAAATAGAATCCTTCTGAGTCGTTTTAATAGGATTGTCTAGCAAAGTTCTCAAAAACACCACTCGGATGTCCTGACTTAACTTTCCAAAGCTGGGCGTCTGCCGACAGAGCACCTGGCAGTCTCCTTTAATCAGGGAACTTGGGTGGTTAGGGCGTGGATCTGGAATTAGCTCTGGCTGAAAGGAACGTTTGAAAGCCAGGGTAGAGGGCGTTGAAGCACACAGGTCGCACCGAGCTGAGGCTCAAACTCCTCCTGTTTACAGCACCTTCGTTTGTCAGTTGGAGAGGCACTGAGGGCAGAGGAATTACTATCTGCCTCTCTGATGTTTGAGACATTTAGGATATGGGTGCAGACTTTGAGATCCTGCAGTCGGCAAGAGAATCCACCCCAACACGAGAGACGTGAGCTGGAATTCATCTTCCCTGTAGATGAGGAGGCAGTCCTTTTTTTGGTTTGACCAGAGACAGAAGTGGCAGGTTCTGCAGGTCTTACTTTCCCACGCATCCTTGTCTGTCATGAGGTTAGCACACAATTTATTTTGGTGGGACTATGTCCCATCCAAGAGAAGGGGTCCTACTTGGATCTGGGGACATCCTGCCATGCAAGTGCATTGTAAGTGTAGCCAGCTTTACTCAGGCATTTAAAAGTTTTATAACCCGGTTTTTCTGATATACCTAATTTTGAATATTATCTTTTAATTAAAGAACTTGACTTAAATTTGTTTTGAGTTACCTGCTTCAGACTTAACTTTGACAGTGGCAATATAGACAGAAGGCTATCTAATGGTCAGGCAGTCGTGGTACATTCAGAGCAGAGAGAGGCAGGAGGATCCCTGTGAGTTTGAGGCCAGCCTGATCTACAGAGGAAGTTCCAGGATGGCCAGGGCTAGACAGCAAGACCCAGTCTTTAAAATAAAAAACAGACAAAAAGCAAATAAACAACTATCTAGTGGGAGATATAAATTGGCCTCTCTCTTGTCTCTGTAAATGAATTACATTTCTATTCAGTATCGATACAAACATAATCTGTAGCACATTGAAGAATTTGTTGATTTATAAGGTGCTGATCATTAACTCTTTTTAAAGGTTAACTTGCTTTAATTTTTTAAAAATTTTTTATTCATTTACTTAATTATGTGAGTACACTGTCGCTCTCTTCAGACACACCAGAAGAGAGCATCAGATCCCATTATAAATGGTCGTGAGCCACCATGTGGTTGCTGGGAATTGAACTTAAGACCTCTGGAAGAGCAGCCAGTACTTTTACCCCTGAGCCATCTCTCCAGCTCTGATCATTAACTTGTATGTCTTTTTTTTTTTTTAAGTTTACAATAAGTTAGCAACTCTTATAACATTAGGATTTTATAAGACAGGGTTTCTCTGTGTAGTCCTGGCTGTCCTGGAACTCACTCTGTAAACCAGGCTGGCCTCGAACTCAGAGATCCACCTGCATTTGCTTCAAGATCCACTTGCATTTGCAAGTGCTGGGATTAAAGGCGTATGCAAAGTTATAATTTTGAACTGAAGCTCTTTTAGTATTAAAATAAACTTTAAACCACAGATACATTCCATGAAGAGACTGGGAACCTCACTTTCCCAAGCCTTTTTTTTTTTTGTTTTTTTAAAGATTTATTTATTTTATTTGTATAACTACACTGTCGCTGTCTTCAGACACACCAGAAGAGGGCATCAGATCCCATTACAGATGGTTGTGAGCCACCATGTGGTTGCTGGGAATTGAACCCAGGACCTCTGCAAGAGCAGCCAGTGCTCTAACCACTGAGCCATCTCTCTAGTCCCTCCCCAAGCCTTTTATATTGTACTTTTATAAACATCACAGTCTTGTATATATTTTTTTCCAAATAGCTAAAGCTTAACAAAGTTCACAAAGACATGAAGTGATTAGACTTACATCTTTAAGTCAGATTTTGTTAACATGAATAGACCATTATAATCTTAGGAATTTATGTATGGTGTGTTGTAGGAAATTAAGATTACTTGTATATGGATTTTCAACTACTTTTTTGGTTGCTATGGGTTTTAAGTTGGCAAGAATCAAGAAGGTAGGAATATTCTGAGAGCTAGACATTTGTAATTACACACACACACACACACACACACACACACACACACACACCTATATTCCCGATACTTTAGAAGCAGAGGCAGGAGGAATTCTGAGTTATAGGCCAGCCTGGTGTACAAAGCAAGTTCCAGGCTACATAGAGAAACACTGTCTCAAAACAAACAACAACTATACATAAAGAGATCGATATATAAAGGTAGCCAATAAACTAATCATTTGTAGTAATAAAATTTCCTAAGGGGAAGTGTCAGGCAATAGCTGGGGCCTTTAATGGCTTTCTGGAGCCTTAACTCAATGCACAAGAAGAACAGTGTTCTTCTTGGTATATAGGAAGGCCTCCTCTGCATTTTTAGTCTGCGCACTCAGAAAACCTTGAGATTTCATATACTTAGAGCCAGTTGGGAATTGTGCCTGGATACTCTGGTGAAGGTCAGGTGACCTTACCTCTCTCCCCTTTTCTTGGGGGAATATTAACATTTCACAAGCCCAGCTGCAATTTATTTTAAGCAGGCCTAGCTCAAGTTCTGAAGATGGCAAGTGCTCGGTTCAGAAGACACCTTACAATACCACCTTAATAAAAGGACGTCACACGGAATGACACAATGAATGAATAATTAATTATCCCTGTACATACTGTAAAGTCACTAGGCCATGTAAGTTTCCAGGTTGACCTTAAAGAAAACTCACAACAGCCTTTATAACTTATGTAGCATGTAGAGTTTTTTGGTTTTTGGGTTTTTTTTTGTTTGTTTGTTTGTTTGTTTTAAATCATAATTGTTAGCATTCTAAGCTCTGCCCCACAGTTACCTGCCAACAGCCAGGTCTGCTCCGCCCCACAATTACCTGGCAATAGCCAGATAGGCCTGACTCACTGACTATAAAGGGGGCTGCTTGCCCCTTCCTCGATCTCCTGCTCCTCTCTTGCCTCTTGTTCTTTCTCTGCTTCTCTTCCCCAACATCCCCTTACCCCCCTCTCTCCACGTGCACATAGCCTGTTTCTTCTCCTCTTCTCTTTTCTCCCTCTCTCCCTCCCCCCGCCCCACTTCTCTGCCTCTACTACTGTCTTAACTTCCCCTCCCCATGCCCTGAATAAACTCTATCCTATACTATACAGCTAGTATGTACTATTCTATTCTATAACTTGGTCGTGTGGCTGGTCCCTCCGGGGAGAAGGAGTGCTTCAGCATCGGCCCACAGGGGCACCCTCTTCCCCTACACCTCACCACACTGCCATAGAACATATCTCCCCTCTCCTTATCTTTTTATGAGCATAACAATAACCATTACTAAATGTATATGTCCGGCATCTAACAATTTAGCTTAGGAAGCCCTGTGAAAGCCGTGATGTTGTGTATTAAGAGATTTTAGACAAAGGGTCCCTTTTATCCTTTGCCCGTCTGAGCATCCAGTGAGCTGGTTTTTGTACAGACGCCTTATACCATGAGGTAAACAAGAGAAGCTTCTATTGGGAATGGCTTACCACTTACCGGTTCTCAAGAGGACATAATGTCGTTTTCCCTGGCGGGGAGGGGGTTGTTGTTGTTTTCTTTGTCCGTCACAGAGTCGGGGAGCCACCCGGATCTAGGAAGAAGACCTTGGAGGAAACTTGGAAAGAACGCGCTTGGGTCTGAAGTAGGCAGGTCAAATCCCATTTCCAGAACGTGCTTTGCAGCGAAGTAAAATCGCTTGTGACAACTTTTCGGTATTATCCACACCCAAAAGACACAGCCTGAACTCACTTGCATCTCCATAAAGCAGTTTGTGTTTTCTGTAGACGGACGTGGACCACCGGAAAGCCCATTGAGGAGCTGTTAGAAATAAAAGCAAGAGTATGCAGGCTTGATGGGGGCGGAAACAAAGCCAGACTAAAGGCTTAAGGTAAAGATGTCTCCCCAACAAAAATACCACCATATCTCTGTGGGGAAGATGAATTAAAGTGAGCTTGGGCGGGGCCTCAAACCAATTGGGGCCAGCAGTGGCCAACATAAGAGTAATGTGGACCGATTTGAATGGGTAACTGGATGAGTTTCATGGGTTGTAGCTTGCTAAGCGAGCTTTTAGGGCCCATTTAAACAATTTGGTTTAAATTCTAAATGACAGGCAGGACTAATGGGATGTCTTACCCTGCTGCCTGAGGCATTTCCCGGGGTGTAGGAAAAGAAGGAGGGCTGGAGAGATGGCTCAGTGGCTAAGAGGATAGACTGCTCTTCCAGAGGTCTTAAGTTCAATTCCCAGCAACCACATGGTGGCTCACAACCATCTTTAACGGGATCCGATGCCCTCTTCTGGTGTGTCTGAAGACAGCGACAGTGTACTCACATATATAAAATAAATAAATCTTTTAAAGAATGAATGAATGAATGAATGAATGAAAGAAAAGAAGGCAGAGAGGCTGACAAACTCAGCAGGCTAAGAAAGCTTTACTGGAACAGCAAGGGGCCCCAACCTTTCCCTGGGACGAAAGCTGAGTGTGTTCGGGGGTGGGGGGGTGGGGGGAATCTGTACATATACCAGGAAGTTACAGCTCTTTTGTGTGTATGTGTGATTTGACTGAGAACAGAGTGGGTTGTTTTCCAGACAGGACACCTTGTTTCTGCAGGTGGTGCTGAACGGTCAGACAGGGGCCAAGCGCCTCTGTATGGTTAGGGGGTATTGCCCAGGACAACTCACTCCACTCCTAATGGCTGGAGGCTAAGCAATGCTAGGCAAGTGGTTACAACCCCCAACCCACTTGTTCCTTCTGCCTCCACAAAAGAAGACGCAGGTCAAGCTGGTCGAGCTTCCGGTGCCTCGATTTGTAGTGAAATAACAATCGCCTTGGCCACAGGTATATGCAAATAGGTGAAATCTATTTAAAGGGCAGGAGAGGGAACCAAGGTTGGTCCTCTGTCCAGCTCCCAGCAGCTCTTTCTCTCTAGCTCTCTCTCTCTCTCTCTCTCTCTCTCTCTCTCTCTCTCTCTCTCTCTCTCTCTCTCTCTCTCTCTCTCTCTCTCTCTTTCCCCTCCTCACCCCCACCTTGGCGTTATCTCCTTCAGACAAAGAGAAACCTTTCCAGCCTCGGGGTGGGGGAGTGGCTCAGAATGGTGAATGTTTATTATCTCCAAGAACCTGCTTGGCTGCTCTCACCTGTTAGAGTACCTGGCTCATTCACCTCCCATCAGCCTCTGGGGTCTTTTTCTCTGGGAAGCAGGTGGCCCTCTTCCTGTTTCCTCTGAGAGGGGCAATTTCGCTTTCTGGGAGCATGGATCTTCTTTCCAAATCCCATGGGTCTTGGAGCCACCTCCAGAGAGGCTGGGCTCCGGTTATGATCAAGCTCGTCTGTTCTGTCTTCCACTTCACCCCACGAGCCTCTCTTCTTCGATGTTTGCCAGTGTTATCTGCCTTATTTCTCCACAATCCAGGCAGGGGTGGCAGAAGCAGCAGCAGGTTTCCACCCTGGCTGGTCCCCACTGGACTTCCCCCAAAGCCTCAGGGGACACCTCTAGGTTGTTACTAAGACTCTCTCAGAGTCACCTCTAGGGGCAGGAGGTGGTGTGGGGCAGAAATAATTGGCACAAAGGTGACTTGCCTGAGTTGTCAAAGACTCAGACTAAAGACACAACCCCAATGAAGCAGCCAGAACCTTAGTCAATTCTTCCTACCTGACTCCCCTCATGGCACCTCCAACTAGGGGTGTGGTTTCAGTGGCAGAGCACCTGCCCAACACCCGTCCATCCCCAGGAAACACAAGGAACAAACAAACTGATGTGGCAGTCTGACATCTGGCCTCAAACTGTGACTCTTCAACTTACTTCTCCTATAATGGGAGTCTCTCGGAATCCTATGGAAAGTGAGAAAGAAGACACCCACCCCTCTGGGTAGCAAAGACCTGGATAACCAAATGCATGAGAGCGCCTTGGAGCTACAGGATGCATCTCCAACAGGCAGACAGAAAGGGAAACGGCCCACTAATAAGGAAGATGGGCGTGCCTGCTTCTTTTTCACACTCCTGTCCCGAGACAATAGTCCAGAGGTCTTTTTTCCCCCTCCCAGCCAGATCGCCTATAGCTGCTTGTGTTTGTGGGAAACCTTTCCTGTGGAGATGCAACAACACACATCTACTCACCCCAGATAGGGAACCCACAACAGACCAAAGTCCAGATACCGATGACCAACTTGATGAACCAATGAGTTATATTGGCATTGCTTGGTGGAGTATGGCTGAGGGGGTTCTTACAGGACTGAAAATGACTCAGACAGTTGTGTCACAAAAGTCCACCTGTACTGGCTGGTTTTGTGTGTCGACTTCACACAAGCTGGAGTTATCAGAGAGAAAGGAGCCTCCGTTGAGGGAATGTCTCCATGAGATCCAGCTGTAAGGCATTTTCTCAATTAGTGATCAAGGGGGGAGGGCCTATTGTGGGTGGAGCCATCCCTGGGCTGGTGGTCCTGGGTTCTATAAGAAAGCAGGCTGTGCAAGCCATGGGGAGCAAGCCAGCAAGTAACATCCCTCCATGGCCTCTGCATCAGCTCCTGCCTCCAGGGTCCTGCCCTGTGTGAGTTCCAGTCCTGACTTCCTTTGGTGATGAACAGCAATGTGGAAGTGTAAGCTGAATTAACCCTTTCCTCCCCAACTTGCTTCTTGGTCATGATGATTTTTTGGGCAGGAATACAAACCCTTTCTAAGGCACCACCCCAGCCATGGGTGACAGTTCAGAAAGCTGGGAACCTGAATCACACTGCGCAGCTTGCAGGCAGCTCAACAGATTGGAGAGCATCCTTTCTGGGTGCCTCAGCTGGTCTAAGCCTCTTCCAGGCAGCTCGGAGATTTCTGCTTCTTCCAGGTAGATGGTCTGGCCTCAAGAGTCTTCTTTATAGCTCAGCTTATCTGAGTTTTCTTTTTGCAGTTTGGGTTTCCTTTACTAAGGGGCATAGTGAATCTGCTCATTTTCAGGGACTTCCTGAAGCTATTTTGAGTTGTTGTGCCTTCTGCTTAAAGAACTTCCTTTAAGCATGGAATGTTTCAATCTTGGAGAAAACTGTTACACAACTGTCAGATGTGTTCAAGGAGGGTCCAGAACAGGTTGACTTGAAGCTATGGGCCTATTTGCTCCCCTTTGTCTAAGCTAATCATCCCAAAATTAGGGGTGGGAGGGAGGCTTGCCCTTCCCAAGGACTTAAGATTTCAGAGTCACTGAACACCACCACCCGCCTCTGGTCTCTGCTCTGTGAAGACTGTGTGCCTTGCTCTGTTTCTTCCGGGTTACTTTTCATTTTTGCCTTCTATGAGATTTTCCCTCCCTGCCTTATAATTTATTGATTGGTGGAAAAAACAAACCAGACAAGATTAGCTATGTGTAGCAGCCTAGGCAGATATGTACCAGCCCCATAGCTCATACTTAAATTAAAAAAAAAAAAAAAATCTTACTCCTATGTTTACTTAGGCACATGAGTGTATTACTACACCCATGTATACGAAAGTGTTCTAGGAAACCAGAAAAATATGCTGGAATCCCTGCAGCTGGAGCTACTAGCAGTTGGGAGCTTCCTACCATGGGGGCTGGCATCAAACTCCCGGTCTCTGCAAGAGCAGTGAGCACCTTTAGTAACCAAGTTATCTTTCCAGCCCCTCACAGTCTGTATTTGATTGTGGCATTTAGGGTCCTGGCTCCAATAAGGGATTTTTATGACAACGCTCAATTCTGTCTATCAAAACTTATATCAGCCACCCCTAGGGGTCTCTTATTGATGCCTCTACCTTACCATGGGATACCCCATTTGCTCAGCCAGTCTTTCTGGCAATTCCCAGGGCATTTTTGACTCTGAGAACTGGACATCAGGCCACAGTGTTTCCAAACGGGTGGCTTTTTCCTCTGTGTGGTTCTCAAACATACAGACCTATGTCCCCTTGGCCTTTGTGGCACTGGCAAAAGTGACAACATTGGAACATGGTCATGGACCTGGGATCAGATAAGCAAAATCTAGTCCTGGTTTTACCGACAACCAGCTCCTCTTGGAGAGCAACCCCAGGGAGCCCCAGCCCAGTAGAAAGGAACTGAATGGTCCAAGGATGGCAGGAACTCTCCCCAGGCCTGTTCTGTGAAATTCCCCTCTCTGGGCACCATCAAGGTTCCAGAACATTCCAGAGTCTTAGCCAAAACATTGATGGGCAATGCTTCCAGGATCCCCTTGTTGACTTAAGACCAGAAAGTTTGTCTGGAGCGCAATTAACAAGGTTAAGTTAAACCAAGGTGGCATGGTGTGCCCCTGTGATCCCAACACGTGGAGAAGCTGAGGCAGGAGGATTGCCTCAAGGTAGAACACTGAGCCAAATGGTGTGTCAAACTACACGCGCACATTCATTTATTTAATATATACTAGATGGCAAGTAGGTGTGTGGCCTTAACGTTACCAACAGGAGGCAGGGGTCATCCGGATAAACTCCCTTGTGTTTACAGATTCGAAGGCAGTTCTCTCTAGGAAGCCTTACCTTGGGACAGTGAGGTTTTCGGTGATTTTTATTCTTTTTAGCATTTTCTCCATATTTCACCTTGATTGGTTTTACAGTGCTGGAGATGGAACCCAGGGCCGGGTGCTGGCGCCACACCACTGTCATCCACAACCCTCGCAACATTTTTATAAACTCACAGAAAGACTAGCCGAGCGTGAGCCGAGGGACGCCCACCGCCCGGAGCCCACAGTGAAGATTCCACGGCAATGACTACATCCTTGTTTTGAACACGAAGTTTCTCTCTGAGCTGTTTCAAGGGCAGATCCTCCCGAGGGCCCAGCAGTGGCGGTGTCCACCAGGACGCAGAATCGGGATGCCAGAAAGCTGAGCCCAGAAATGTGGCGCTCCGAGACTCTGCCAGGATGGGGGTTGGGGGGAGACCAAGAGGGTCAGGGGTGGGAGCACCTGAAAACGAAACTCGCTCTTCCCGTGTGGTCTCGACCCAAGTTCATTCGAGAACCCGAGTCTCGTGGTTGCTTTTGGCCGGACGGTCGCGGGATCATCTTTCCCTGGGCTCTGAGCGATGGCGGCGCTGTGGCCCGCCCCTGTACCCGAGAACCCAGATGACAAGCGCGATAGAGCCGCAGGGCTGGGACGGCGCCCGGTGCCCCGCAGCCCGCGCTCAGTGCACAGGCCCGGGAGCGCGTCCCGCAGCGGCGGGCCAGCGCTCGGGGCCGCCTCCTCCCAGGCCCCGCGGGACTGGGATCGTCGCACAAGGCCCTCCTCCCGGTCAAGGTGGAGGAAGTTGCCGGAGAGGCGGGAGGGGGCCAGCGCCTGTTGTTTTCCGCCAGCCGGGCGGGCTGGGCGCAGGGGCGGGGCGCGCGCCCCAGAGGCAATCGTCGGGGCTCGGCCGGAGCATCCTAGCCGGGGAGCCCCTCACTGAGGAACGAGGAGCCCCAAGAGCCCCGTGAACCCCGAGCTCCGCGCTTCCCCAGGAGTAGATCTCGGGAGCGATGGCCGGACTGCGCGTCCTGCTGTGCCTTGGGGCGCTGCTGGCCCGCCAGGGCTCCGCAGGTAAAAGGACTTGCCACCCCCAACCCGAGGACCCTAAAACCCCAGCGATAAACGTGTGGCAGGGTCCACCGAGGGGCACGTGGAGGGGAAAAGGGACCCCCCCCTCCCCCCGCGCACTTCCTTTTCGTCGCTAACTCTGTATTCTGGCTTTGCCCGCGGCTCCGGCTCACCCGGCTGTAAGCTTCCATTTGTGTCCGTCTCCCCCAGATTGGCCCGGCCTTACACCTGTAAATTGTGGAGTTGCTTCCCTTCACCCTCCCAGAGTGAGTCTACCTGGGTAGACCCGTGCATTCCAAGCCGCGCCTTCTTCCTCTTCCATCTCTTCCATCTCTTCCATCTCTTCCATTCTTTTTCTCTTTTCCTCTTACTTTTTTTTTTTTTAATCATTTCATTCTTGACCAAAAACTTACACCCGCCTACGAGACGTAGCCGGAGAATGGTCTTCTGTAGCTCAGAAGACACGGCGTTGTTGCAGAATAGCGCGCGCGGCGTGGGGTTTGGGGGGTGGGGTTCTTAGCAAAAACCTAAGGATTGGAAAAGGACGTTTGAGTCGAACCCGCCGGCGAATTCCGGCAGAGTAGGAACGGTTCAGAGGTTGGGGTGGGGGAAAAACAAAACCAGGAGGTGGGTAATTTCCAAATCTACCCCACCCAGCTGCTAGCCTGGTGCGGATAGGAAGTAAGGTATACCTGAGCTCCCTGGCAGCAAGTGGCAAAAGTTTTTTTTTTTTTTTTTGGTTTTTTCAAGACAGGGTTTCTCTGTATAGCCTTGGCTATCCTAGAACTCACTCGGTAGACCAGGCTGGCCTCGAACTCAGAAATCCGCCTGCCTCTGCCTCCCAAGTGCTGGGATTAAAGGCGTGCGCCACCACCGCCCGGTGTGGCAAAAGTTCTTAACTATTGGGATCTTAGAATGTACTTAGCTGTTTTGCTTTTACAACTTACTTATTATGTTTGGTTTTAGCTGTCGTGTAAAAAGTCAGTACCATTTCATTTCCCGTAACCTAGGTTTGCCCGAATATGTGTGTGTGTGTGTGTCGGGGTGGGGGGGATCTGAAGGTTTGACAACACAGGCTCTCCCACCAGGGACTGGGCAGCGGTCGTCTGTGTTATCTAGGTCATGTGACCCCCAAATTTGTTTCACTTTTTCTTGCTGTTTTATTTCCCGGTCTTTTGTGGCCGTGGATTTATTTTATTTTATTGCGGATGATGCATGTGTCTTAGGCAGTCATCGGCCCTTAGCCACACCACCAGCTCCAGTCATGGATGGTACCTGACGGCCTTGCTGGGCATTTGGCGTTACTGGGCATTCGACTTAGTGATCCTTCTACTATAAGCGATTGGGTGGGAGTTAGGGGTCACTCTCAGTCTTCTTACCAGGTGTTCTTAGTTTCGGTAGCTGGGAGGAGCCTGAGTTAAGAAAGTGCCAGAATGAACATGCTTTCAGAGTATATGATTCTTCCCACCTGCAGACCTCCCTCCAGATGTCCTGGTTCCTTGCTTGAGTCATGGTCTCCCTATGTAGTTCTCAGCGACCTCAGATTTGCCATCCCCCACCCCAGCTTCCGTGGTGCTGGGGCTCTAGGTCTGAGCCATCAGCCCTGACTTTCTGCTCCGTAAATTTTAGGCCCAGACCCCCAGGCCTGCTTTCCCTGTGTGCTAAATGCCCAGGGGCTTGCTGGATATTCACATGTCACTCTCTTTTTCAAGCGGAGAGGTGGGACAGGTGTCTGTCTTCTGATTCAGCTACGCGTGTCATTGGTGCTTCAGCTTGTCACCTGAATGTGTGCTCCGGGCCATGCTTGGGGAGAATTACTGGGAAGAAATTCCTGTGTGGGTATTACTCAAGCCGTGTAAATAAGGATAGCATCAAGACTGGTGGTCATCATGGGGCTGGAGATGCAGCCTGGTAGTGGAACACTGGAGCTGAATGAAGAGAACCATATTGTAACCCTCCCCCCCAGCCCCCAGCCCCGAGAGTGTACATCTCTCCCTTGTTGCATAATGCAAATTTAAGGTTGGACCCACAACAAAGAGTCCCTTGGACAATGGTGTCAAACTGGCACAAATGGTAGTCTATCTTGAATTTATTACATTTTAATTTATTTCTCTGTGTGTGAGGTATGTATGTACCATGGCGTGTGTGGTGGTCAAAGGACAACTTTGGGGGGTAGTTCTCTTCTTCCACCATGTGGGTTCCAGGGATCAGGTTTAGTGGCATCTTTGCCCTATTACTAGGTTTTACTGTCTCGCCCTGCCCAGTGTCTGAGATCCAAGTAAATCCTTCTGACCCAATGCACTCGAGACTATGACTATCCCACATCACTAGGGACACATGTGGAGCCTGATGTGGCATGTATTGGATCCTTTGTGTATTTCAGATCTACCCTATCCTCGTCCGAGACAGACATCACCAATCGATAACTGTTCTCTGAGTCTGATCTGCTTCAGTTGCATCCCTTGACTAGATGACCTAAGGCCATATTTGGCTTCAGTACTTAGAAGCAGGGATGTGGGAAGAGCCAGGAGGAGATTGACCAGGTCACTGATTTCTTTGGAGACAATATTAGCCCAGTTTTCAAGGTTAAAGTTTCAGGAAAGTTATTCCATGCCAGGGGCTTAGGATGGGGCAGCTGTGTTAGTCTGAAGGATGCTCCGAGCAGCTGGAACTCTGCAGTTCATCTTTTCCTTGGTAGAGGTTGCCAGGTGAGAACAAGCATTGGTAGGTAATAATTTGAAAATGATCCTTCCTCAGCTCCCCACCCCCATCCCTCCTTCTTCCCATCATCCTTTTGGAGTCAGGGTCTGTCTTCTTAGCTCAGGCCAGCTTTGAACTTGATCTTCCTGCCTCGGCTTTCCAGTTCCTGGGATTGCAGCTGTGTGGCACCAGGCTCAGCTGTTGCAGACTTTTAAATTATCACTCTGAAGTGTTTCATGCTGTTTGAGAGTGGCTGGCAATAATGGGGTTCTCTACCTTATAGATACTGGCTTACAACCCTCCCACCCAGAGTCCCCTGTAGTTTCTGGCTTTGAAAGCCTTTTGAAAGTAGTGTAACTAGGATGGGCAGAGACTTAGGGCTTCTTGTGACCCTGCCCAACTTCTGTCTTTTGAAAGGAGCCTTTTCTTATCACAGGAGGAACCCGGCTCAAGACACTCCATGGCAAGGTTGCCAAGAGGCAGGTGGCAGTTTCTTTTTGCTTATAACAATTTTATTGAGATATAATCTACATACCATAAAATCTACCCTTGGGCTGGGGTTGTAGTTCAGGTGGTAGAAGGCTTGTCCTAGGTCCCAGAACCCCATAAAACCAGGTGTGGTGGTTGTGCACATCCATCATCTTGGGACTGGGGGACTGGATACAAAAAAATCCAAATTTTATGGTTTATCTTCAGCTATGCAGTGAGTTCA
The DNA here is from genome assembly GCF_011762505.2 of Arvicanthis niloticus. Lineage (NCBI taxonomy): Eukaryota > Metazoa > Chordata > Mammalia > Rodentia > Muridae > Arvicanthis > Arvicanthis niloticus. The sequence goes on from NC_133432.1 coordinate 8,034,247, forward strand.
AGGCCACCTTTGAACTGTTTCAGATCCTGCCATAATAAACTCTAAAAGAAAACAAATAAAAACCACTCTGTTGGGCCAGTGACATGGCTCAGTGGGCAGAGGAGCTTGCTGTAAACTTGGAGGACATGAATTCCGTCCCTGGGCACCCTCCTCCATCCTCCCAATGGTAGAAAGAGAGACCCAACTCCCTGAAAGTTGTAGTCTGACCTCCACTTGTATACAGTGCTAACGGTGGGTAGTATCTACCCCTGTTAATTACCTCTAGGACATTTTTATCAGCCCACCGGTGTGTGCCCAAATCCCTGTCCCTGTGACCTCTCTAGAATTGGGTGTCAATTGTGGAAAGTTCTGGAATAGTTCCCTTCTCAGGAAAAAAGAGTGTGTTTGTTTCTTGTTACCTACTAACCAACCCCTGGTCAGCTGTCGTTCTGAGCAGGTGTTGGAAATGCCCTCTGCCCCTGAGTAAGGGGATCATTTTGTAGCCTGCCCCCCAAGACCTGACCTCCTGCCTCTTCGTTAAGGGTTGGGATTCCACATGCCTGTCACCACAGCTGGCTTTGACTTGACTCTCTCCCTCTGCCTTGGACTCTGGCTCCTTCTGAACCCACCCTGTGCTTTCTTGTCTATCGGGTCCAACTTTCAGGTCTTGCCTGGCATATATACCCAGGCAAGCTTGGAGTGCTTCTTGTCTCCCTGTTCCTCACATCTATCCTTCCTCCCTCCATACCTGTTTTGTGCATGTTTTCCCACTAGCTTGGAAACTGAACGGTTCTCTCATTGGTCATCAGCAGATCCCCAGAACACAGCAGGAGACTTGCCTCCCGTTGTCTGGTGTCTGCATAGTATGTTGTCAACCCATTCCTTCCTAGAGAGCTCCCAAATGGTTAATCCAGGGGGAAGGACACCAAGATCTTTTCTTCTTCTTCTTCTTCTTCTTCTTCTTCTTCTTCTTCTTCTTCTTCTTCTTCTTCTTCTTCTTCTTCTTCTTCTTCGTCTTCTTCTTCTTCTTCGTCTTCTTCTTCTTCTTCTTCTTCTTCTTCTTCTTCTTCTTCTTCTTCCTCCTCCTCCTCCCCTTCCTCCTCCTCCTCCTCTTGTTCTTGTTCTTCTTCTTGTTCTTCTTCTTGTTCTTCTTCTTCTTCTTCTTCTTCTTCTTCTTCTTCTTCTTCTTCTTCTTCTTCTTCTTCTTCTTTTCTCCTCCTTCTCCTCCTTCTCCTCTTCCTCCTCTTCCTCCTCCTCCTCCTCCTTTTCTTCCTCCTCTTCCTCCTTCTCCTTTTCTTCTTCTTCTTCTTTTTTTTTTTTTTTTTTTTTTTTTTTGAGACAGGGTTTCTCTGTATAGCCCTGGCTGTCCTGGAACTCACTCTGTAGACCAGGCTGGCCTCGAACTCGACACCAAGATCTGATCCCCCCACCCCCACCCATCTGGTTGTCTAGGCAACAAGACTGCTGACTAATATTGTGGCCTGACAGATGGGCCACCTGGAGAGAGAGGGTCATGCTTATTGTCCAACACTTTTGGGGTGATTGGATAGGCTGCTCTGCTGATCTTGCCTGATCTAGAGCACTGATCTGGGACCTCTGAGAACCCTGGCTCTGCCCCCATGCAGGGTGCATTCTTGATCTGCAATTGGAGCTGCTCCTGTCCTCCCTCGTGGACCCCAGAGGATGGAAGGGAGCCATTGGATGATGTGACACTTCTGCCTTGTATGTGGGGTGGGGGTGGGGGACCATTTCTGTTGCTGTGATTGACTAAAATCAACTTAAAGAACTAGAGGGTTTGTTTTGGTTCACAGTTCCCAAGGGGTGTTGCATGAAAAGGCTAGTCACAGGAGTCTGAGGCTATTCCCTCTTGGTGCATCCATCCGGAAGCAGAGAGAGAACCGGAAGTGTCTCCTGTGACTCACTTCCTCCAGCAAAGCCTCACCTCCTAACCTTCCCAAACAATGCCACTAGCAGGCGGGGCGTGGGGATAGGGTGTGTGTTACGGGAACCTGTGGGGGATATTTAACATTCAAAGCATACCACTACTGTTTAAGATGTTTGGTAAAATAGCTGGGAATTTAGCTCAGGCTCTGGTTCAATGCCCAGCAGTTTATAAACTGGGCAGGGTAGCACAGACTCCGATTCCAGCGTTTGGGGAGGGGAGACCAAAGTTCAGCCTGGGCTACTTGAGACTCATGCATGCGCCCACGCACGCACCCATTCATGCACGTACACACGCACACACGCACACTGTACGTGCTATTAGAAAATAAAGTCTTACTGTTCCCAAAGGGTTGTTGCCCATCAACCAAAAAGAAAAATAATTGACAGCCCAACCTTTTCTTTCCAGACTTAGAGGCTGTGGCTGTCGGTGAAGTCCATGCGAACGTTACTCTGCGCTGTGGCAACGCATCAGGATCCAGGGGCCTGGTGACCTGGTACCGGAATAACTCAGAGCCTGCCTTCCTGGTCTCCTCCAATTCCAGCCTTCCTCCGGCTGCGCCCCGTTTCTCTCTAGAGGATGCAGGTGCCCTGCACATTGAGGCGCTGAGACTGGAGGATGACGGCAACTACACCTGCCAGGAGGTTCTGAACGAGACCCATTGGTTTCCTGTGCGGCTTGAGGTGGCCAGTAAGTGGGACTGGTGGGGATGAGTTTGGGGAGGCGGCGAGAGCCTGTGGAAGAGGTCACTGTCAGGAATGTGGGCTTTAGTGACAGATGATTTCGGTCTGGGCAAGTTGGAGGCCAGCCTGGGATACACAGACCCTCCCTGTCTCAAAAAAAAAAAAAAAAAAAAAAAAGCGGGGGAACTATAGCCAAGGTTGTCCTCTGTCCTCTACACACGTCTCCTCTACACACATGCTCGCACACTTGCCGACAAATGCACAAGTGTCCCTGAAGTCAAACAAGACCTCGTACTCCCTAAATACATCCAATGCTTTCTGAATTGTGAGAAGTCCTTCACTGGGAAATGTAGACCAGTGGTTGGTGCAGTTTCTCCATGAAAACCGGAGGTAGGTGCCCCTTTGCGCATGTGCAGCAGAGTCTCCCGGGATCTTCCCTCCTCTTCCCTCCCAGACTGTCCTGAGCCACAGACACCCCCGCCCCCACTGCTTGCTCATCAGTGGTCATTGAGGACAACCGTGGCTCTGATGGAGACTTGGCCTCATTTTTGCTCACAGAGTGTGAGGGTGTTGTGAACTGATGGGACTACATCCTGGGAGGGCCTGGTGCTACCTGTTGCCAATAGTGAGTCCTCCGAGGGCTACACACCTGGCTCTGGTCTAGGCCCTGTTGGCTGTTGTTTTCTCGGCGTTCGGTTTTATCACCTGAAGTTCAGGGTCACCAGGGAGTTTTGCTACATCCCATGCGCTGATAAGGGAAACTGGTACAGTGGACACGACCTTGGCCTTGCGCGTGAGGTCCGCTGCTTAAGCAGGTGACTCGATTCCCGTGGGAAAAATGCATCCCAAGGTCCCAGCAGTCACAGTGCACCCTGGTCTTTTCCTCCTCCCTTCTCTCTGGTTTATCGGTCCCTCCCTTTTTTTTTTTTTTTTTTTTTTTTTTGAGGTGGAAGGTCGTGGTAGAGATAGAGAGGGTATGTCTATCAGACTGGCCTTGTATCCACAGAGATCTGCCTGCCTCTCTCTCCTGGGTGCTGGGATTAAAGGTGCAGACTTTCCACCCAGCCAGCTCGTTCTTTCATGAGACAAAGTCTTGCTATGTAGTCCCTGCTGGCTGTAATTTAGGAGTAGGGTGTTTACTTAGTTAGAGCAAGACCATGGCTTTTGATCGTTCAACCAAAAAGGGGGAGAGGGTAAAAATGACCATGTTTGGGATGATATCCCATCACTCTAGAGAGAGAGGTGGGACAGCCATGAATTCAAGGTCATCCTTGGCTACATAGCAAATTTGAGGCCAGCCTGTGCTACTCGAGATACCCATTTCAGAAAACCATAAAGCAAAGGGCAATGACCACAAAGTCCCTCACGCAATCCTCCTGCCTCCCCAGGACTTGGGTCACAGGCCAGAGTCCCCCCCTTCTCAGTTTCCATCTGGGTGTTTGACGGGACTCGGGGTCAGACGCTGGCTTTTCTTTATCTTTTCATGTAAATGGTAGATAACTTGGTCACATGGCTCTCTTTCTTTAAGGAGAAAAGTTTGCAAATGCTCTGTGGCCTTGGGAACTAGGGAGGAAAAATCCCAAACCGTTCTGGGCTGTATAGGTTCTTATCTGTGAGTGACCTTGGTCATCCAAGACGTGTGCCATAGAGGTCTGTGTCCAGCTCTGTCCACCAGGCTGCTTGGCGTCTCTTACCTCCTGCACCTGGGGGAGTCCGGTTTCCTGTAAGCCAGGGTGGGACAGATTTAGCCCACCCGGTGTGGGCACCACAGTGATTCACACCTAATGAATAGTAGTGTACTGTGTGGTGTCTGAGGGCGAGATGGAGGCTGGGCTGTGGCTCAGTGTGTAGTGTTTTTCTCCAATGCATGAAGATCTGGGTTCATCCCCAGAACCACGGTAGAGCTAAGTATGGTAGTGCACACCTGTTCCCCCAAGACCCAGGAAGTGGAGGGTAGGATTAGTCATTCAAGGGCTTTCTTGGCTAGGGTGTTCATGGTCAGCCTGGGCTACATCATGGCTAGCCTGGGCTACATGAGACTCCGTCTTTTTTTTGTTTTTTATTGTTTAGATTTAATTTTAAAGATTTATTTTTAAGTGCATTGGTCTGCACGTATGTTTGTGCCAGGGTCCCAGATCCTTTGGAAATGCAATTATAGACAGTTGTGAGCTGTCGTGTGGGTGCTGGGAATTGAAGCCTGGTCCTCTGGAAGAGCAGCTACTGCTCTTAGCCATCTCTCCAGCCTTGAGACACCACCCGCCCCCCCCCAAACCCACCCCACCCTCTGAGTGTGTATTTGTGTGTGTGTATGTGTTTGGGGTTTTGTTTGTTTCTTTCTTTTGGTTTTGTTTTGTGTTTTGATTTTTTTTGAGACAGGGTTTCTCTGTGTATCTCTGGCTATCCTGGAACTCACTCTCTATAGATTAGGCTGTCCTTAAACTCAGAGATCCGCCTGCCTGTGCTTCACAAGTGTTGGGATTAAAAGCATGCACCACCACCACCACCCAACAAGACCCTGTCTTTAAAAAAAAAAAGAAAAGAAAATTATGGGGCTGGAGAGATGAATTGAGAGTCAAGAGTACCAGCTGTTCTTGTAGGGGACTCAGGTTTGGTTCCCAGCCCCTCCATGGTGGCTCCCAACCATCTGTAACTGCCGTTCCAGGTGACCCTATGATGCACTGGGCATGCTCCTGGTGCATGTGCATCCATGTGGGGAAAACACCATATATGTAAAGTAAAAGCAAGCAAACATTAAAATAAAGTCAGGATAGTGTAGGACCACAGTTGCCTTGCAGCTTCTTTACTCTGTTCCTAAATATCCAGAAATCCTCTGACCCATATTCCAGGCTTGGGATGAGGAGGACCAACTAACTGAGTGCTTGCCCACAATAAGGTTGGAGAGACTGCAAAGATGGCTCCGGTGTTAACTAGTCCTGCAGCCTTGGCGTTTCTTGCAGTCTCTTCTTGGTGCTTCCGGGACATCTCTTACACGTTTGGGAGCTGAGTAGAGGAACCAAATGGGGATTCCAAAAACCAGCCCGTGAAAAACCCCGGTCAGGTCTCATGACTCCTGGGCAAGGCTCAGCTTGGGTCCAGTTTTCTCAGACAGTTGCTGTGGTCACACTGGTCTGGATTGGTAAGAGGGCAGTGCAGAAGCAAACTTGTATCTGCCAAAGCCCCTTGGCCATCAGCTGGGGCTGGGGGCTAGGGTATGCTCCTAGCATCCTGTGTAGCTGTGTTCAGTGACTTCTGACAATGGGCGTTTCAGGGAAGATCCATGCTCCCTGAATTGAGCCTCTGTTAACTGAGCCCTACCTGTTGGCGAGTGTCACCGTAGCGTCATGGTGCAGGCTCCTGGAGAGAGGGGGCAGTGGGCACATTGAGGGGAAGATCATTGGCTCCATCAGAAGTTGATGCACTTCTTGCTTGAAGTTTTATTAACTTGGGTTTGAGGTACACCTGGGTGCTTAGAAGAACTGGAAGGGAGAGATAGATTGGGCTCCGGATTTAGGTTTCATACCAGGGAGTCTAGGGTGAAAGCCAGTGGACACACGAGTGAAAGTGGAATTTAAGGAGCTTTGGGTGTGGTGTCACAGACCCATAATCCCAGCACCTGGGAGGAGGAAGCAAGAGGATCAGAAGTTCAAGGTCATCCTTGACTAGGATGCTAGTTTGGGGCTAGCCAGGGCTACCTGAGAAAACCAACACAAGCCACAACAAATGCATTATGTAAGGCTTAGGGTGTGGCTTAGTGGTGGACTGCTGCCCAGCCTTACCAGGCCCTGTTTTAACCCAAAGCCTCAGAGCAGAACAAAAGGCTTGGGTTTGGGCAAATGGGTTCTCAGCTGGTAAAAATGGTGTGCATATTATACAATCTACAGTTCGTGGACCTGAGCCTTTCAGATGGGGCCATATTCTGCCCATGGCACCCCCTGGGTGGAGTGAAAACCCCAGGGGGTCAAGAAGACAGACTCCTTATAACTGAGACTCCATCCAGGGCTTCGGATGACCTTGGAGCAAAGAACCATTCAGGAGTTTCATTGGGGGGGTCTCAATTTGATTTTTAGAATTCTTTTTAAGTAGCTATTTTAACCTGGTTGGGTGGTACACACCTTTAATCACTGCACTTAGGAGGCAGAGGCAGGAGGATGGCTGAGTCTGCAGCCAGCCTGGTCTATGTAGTGAGTTCTGGGCCAGCCAGGACTACACAAGGGTTGGGGTGGATTGTCTTCCAGCCACACCAGGTGAGACCCTGTGTCAGAACACACAGGATTGATTCTTATTTATGTATATGCATGTATGCCATTAACACATGGATGTCTCTGGAGACCGAGGAGGGCTTCGGGTCTGTGGGGCTGGACGTACAGGCAGTGAGCCTTCTGGCATGGGTGCTGAGAACAGAACCCAGGTCCTCTGCAAGAGTCGCAAGGACCGTAAACTCCCAGCTGTCTTCCCAGTTTTGACTTTTTCTTTGAAACCATTATTATTATTATTATATTATTTTGTTGTTGTTGTTGTTGGTTTTTTGAGATAGGGTTTCTCTGTGTAGCCCTGGCTGGCCTGGAACTCACTCTGTAAACTAGGCTAGCCTCGAACTCAGAAATCCACCTGCCTCTGCCGCCCAAGTGCTGGGATCAAAGGCGTGCACCACCACTACCCGGCTTATTATTATTTTTACACTTTTAAATTTAATGTGTGTGTGCATATGGTGCTCAGGAGGAGGTCAGAGGACAGCATGTGGGAATCATTCCCCTCCTTCCATTATGTGGGTATCAAATTCAGGTCGTCAGGCTTGGTGGCAAGCACCTTTACCTCCTGAGCCTCTTGCCTGCCCTCTTAAATTTTATTTGTATTTTTGTGCTGGGCAGAGTAAGTACTTGCCTGTCAGAGGCCAGAATACAGTTCCCAGGCATTCTTTCTCAACTTCCCCTGGGTGGGCAGGGTTTCTCGTTTGTCCAGCTGTACTGTGTACCACAGGCTAGCCTATCTCTGTGAATCTGACTCCGGTTTTGAGGTCTGCGTGGCTGGTGTCTTTACCTGCTAAGCCGTCTCCTGTCCCGGTGTTACTCTGTATAAAATTTATTCTCCTGCCTGCCTTTTTTCCGATGAGTCTCAGCAGCAAACTCCACTTCCTAGCTGCGTTCTGGAGGTTGACACTGTCCAGGCCAGGCCACCAGAACCTGGGAGACCTGAGGTATGCGACCTGAGTCACACGACCTTTGCCAGCTCAGGCGTTGGCTGCCAGTACGTCAGTACTCCAACCGAACCCTGTTTGGTTGGCGGGATGCCAATAGAGGACACACCCTAGGACCTGTTGAGCGGCATACCTCACTGACTAGCCAGCTGAATGGGCATTCTGGCGCCTCCCGGGCCACCATGAGACCCCTAGGGGCGCTACAAAGTATAGTTCCCACAGATCCACCTGATGGGGATGTCTGGCCAGGTGTATAATCCCATCTGTAATCCCAGCAATTTGGAAGGCTGAAGCCAGAGTATCTCAACTTTGAGGCTAGCCTGGGCTACTTAGTGAGGTCTAGGGAAATAAGGTACTTTAATTGAAGAGCTGCATAGAAAAATCTTTGCATCCCACAAATGACATTCCCCCCCCCCCCAACCCCCCACCCCCCCCCCCCCGAACTATTTCTGAACTAAACTCCACAGTGGTAGCTGAGTTCTTTTGCTGAAGCTTCAGCCTTCTGGGCTGTTTCTAAAAGACAGCTCTCAGAGGCAAGGGGGTCCGCGAGGTCACGCTAATGCGAGCCGCGTTGGGAGTGCCCGTAAGTGCCGTTTAATTGGCAGAGTAATGATGTAGATACATTTCCTTTCTTCTTCCTTTTTAAATACTTGTTTGTTTCTTTGTTTTTGTTTGTTTTTGAGCAGGGTCTTGCTGTGTAGTCCTGGCTAGCCTACAACTCGGTAGGCACGCTAAACTGGTCTTGACAGAGATCCACTCACCTCTCTCTGCCTCTCAAGTGCTGGGATGAAAAGTCTCTCTCCCTCTTTTCATGCTTCTCTTTCTCCCCCTCCTTCTCTTCCTCCCCCTCTTCCTCTTCTTCTCCCTTCTTCTTTTCCCCTTTTCCTTCCTCTCTTCTCCCTCCTCACCCTTTCTCCTCTCCCTCCTCCTTTCCCTCCCCCTCTCCTTCCTCTACCTCTCTCTCCTCTTTCCCTTCCCTTCCTTTTCTCCTAAGACTCCTCTCCCCCTCCTCTCCCTCTTCCTCTTTCCCTCCTTTTCTCTCCCTCCTCCTCCTCTTTCTCCTCCCCTTCTTCCCTCTCCTCTTTTTCTTTCCTTCTCCTCCTCTCCCTCCTCCTCCTTCTCCTAGTACTCCTCTTTCCCTCCCCCTCTGCCCCCCTCTGTTTTGTGATACACATCACTGAACCCAGTTCCCTGTGCCCACTAAGCACACATGTGCCACACCTCTGAGATGCTTCTCCATCAGGGAGATGTGTTTTTTACCAAAGAGAACTTAGATCTTGGATGTACAAGGTACTGCAGCACAGGGTATTTTGGAGATCAAAAACAAACGATCAGGGCTGGGTGGGGTGTAGCTTGTCAGTAGGATGCTTGCTCTCCTCGCAGCATGTATAAGGCCCTCCATTTCATTCCCATCACTGAAAAAACAAAAAACAAAAAACAAACAAACAAAAAAAAACAAAAAGAAGTTCAGAAACAAAGGTGAACTAAGATAAGGTCCAGCCCTTTGTAGAGAGAGCTTCCAGCACAGCAGGCTCCATCATACAAACTCACTTGGCGGGCTCAGTGGCCCTGTTTGGAGGATACTGTCATCACCCCCATTTCACAGAGGGAGAAACTGAGGCTAAACAAGGATAAGTTAAGTTACCCTTAGCCACACAGCTGGAGTTCAGAGTCACGCCTGGAGTGATCATTTTCTGTCTATCAGCATGATATGCAGGGGAAGGAGGGAGTTGCAGGCGGGTAGCAAAGACCAGCCTCGGGTCAAGGACAACTCTCAGGAGCTAGCATGTCCAGTGAGGAGAGAGAAAGTAAGCACACTGAGAGGAAGGGCTCCAGGCCAGCACACTCGGAAAGGCCCAAGCTTTAACTGGGCTCTGCTCTGCCCCACGAGAATTCCCCATCTCTGAGGAAAGTGGGTATTTTGTGAGCACATTGTGGAACAGGCTGAGGCCCAGTGAGCCACAATAACAGGTTTGAGGCATGGTGGATACGCTCCTGCCATCTACATTTATGTCCTGGGGGGGGGCTGGTGGGGGGGCTCAGCAGGAGATCAGTCTCAGGCCCAAATTGTTACTTCTTCTTCTGTGCCTTGCTGCTTTTTTCTTGGAAGGGATAACGTTTTATAGGTTGGGGTGTTTTGTTTGCATGTATGTCTGAGCATTGTGTGTGAGCCTGCAGAGGCTAGAAAAGGCTGTCAGAGCCCTGGAGGTGGAGTGAAGGACGGTTGTGAGCCCCTGTGTGAGTGCTGGGGATAGAACCTGGGTCGTCTGCAAGAGCAGCCAGTGCTCATAACCGTTGAGCCATGACCCTAGCCCCTTGGCAAGGTTTATATGTATGTATATGTGTGTGTGTAATATATATATATATATATATATATATATATTTATATTTATACATATCTGTTCTGTGTGGAGTGTGGAGGTCAGAAGAGAGCATCAGATCCTCTGGAATTAGAGTTACAGGTGGTTTCAAGCAACTATGTGGATGCTGGGAATTGAACTTAGGACCTCTGGAAGAGCAGTCAGTGCTCTTAACCACTGAGTGTGTCTCCAACCTGGAAAGTACTCTTTTAAAAAGGAAGTATTGCCTATCCTCAGCCAGTTTCATTTAACTGTCCAAGACCAAATGAGCGAGGTCTTCTGGACCCTGCGCAGCCTTGGCACACAGCGAGTGTCCATAAGTCTATGGTTCTTGTTGTCTGGTTCCCTTAGTGCTGTGGAGGCCCTCGAACCCCACCATGTCCGTTCCTCCCCATCCTCGCTCCCCTGTCATTCCCAGGTGGCCCCGCCCACATTGAGGTGAACATCTCAGCCACCGGCACCCTCCCCAACGGCACCCTGTACGCAGCCAGGGGCTCCCAGGTGGACTTGAGCTGCTGCAGCGCTGCGCAGCCTCCACCCGAGGTGGAGTGGTGGATCCAGACCCACAACAGCACCCCGGAGTTCTTCGGAAAGAACCTGTCGGTCAACAGCTTCACGCTGATGCTGATGTCCCAGAAACTCCAAGGCAACTACACCTGCTCAGCCACCAACGTGCTCAGCGGGAGACAGCGAAAGGTGACCACCGAGCTCCTGGTCTACTGTGCGTAAGCAGCACGCCCCTCCGTGAACCGCGTCTGTGCGTCTGTCTTCCTTTGAGCTTAACACTGCTTTCTTCTGCCTCGCACAGTTGCCTTTACTCTGTGGCTCTGCAGTATGTTTGAGTGTCCTGTTGCTTTTCAGGGCTGTATATAATACTCTTAGTGCACGCCCATGCCCAGATTCTAACATGCCTCATTGCCTTCTTCAACATACATGCGCATATGTGGACTGTAGCAGAGCCTTCAAAGCTTTAGAGGGAAATTAATACAGAGCTTTTATACGTTTAATAGTTGTATGTTATTTATACAAATTATTTCTATTATTTATATGAATTATTTCTATTATTTATATAAATTACTTATATAATTTATAAAATTAGAAATGAATTTATAGTTTAATAATTTTTAATTTATTTATAATTTTATGCATATAAATACATTTATTTTTAACGAGGGGGAAAGTATTAACGTTTCAAGGTATACATAAATTGGTCATGGTGGCTTATCGCTGTAGTCCTAGCATTTGGAAAGCTGAGGCAGGAGGATCATCATGAGTCTTAGGCCAGTTTTTGCTATGAAGTAACTGTCAAAAAAAAAAAAAAAAAGGGCTGGGAGAGGAGGCAGCTATTGATAAAGTGTTTACCCCACAAGCATGAGAAATGTAGTTTAGTCCCTAGCACCCATGTAAAAAAAAAAAAAAAAAAAAAAACAGGGCATAGCAATCTGTGTCTGTACCCCCATGCTGAGGAGGCCAAGGCAGAGGATTCCTGGGGCTCACTGGCCAGCCAGTCTAGCCTACTGGGCGCGTTCCAGGCCAGTGAGGAGACCCTGTATCTGAAAATAAGGTGGAAGATCCCTGAGGAACAACATTTAAGGGTGACTCCTGGCCTCCACATGCACCTGCACACATGTGCATACTTGTACACATGCGTGTGAGCATGTACACACATACACAGTGCACACGTGTGCACTCACCACACACAAAGGCAGAACTTTTTTTTTTGCTGTTTAGTACTTCGGTGGTGGTGTTCAGTCATCAAATCCAAGCAGCTTTTGGGTGCACTAATAAATGACCCCACACATCCAACTTATGGGAAGGAAAGGTCTCTTTGGCCTCATAGTTGTAAAGGATCCAGTCTGTGACTGGTTGGCCTTGTTGCTTTGGGGCACATTGTGAATTGAGCACATGACAAAGGGACTGGTTCACATCACAGCTAGGGGCAAGAGAGACAGGAAGTGGCTAGGGTCCCACAATCCCCTTTGAGGCCATACCGACCACCCAAAACCCCTCACTAAGGTCCCATCTCTTAAGGTTTCTACCACCTAACAGCAGTTCCAGATTGGGGGTGTCACAACCCAGAACGAATGGCAGAGGAAGCCTCAGCCCCATCGGGTAGCCGTTTCACCCTCTGATCGTGAGCTCCAACAACCCTGATCCCTGGGTTTGCATATTTTGGACTTTTCTGTCCCCCCTTTTTACATTATTTACTGTTTGTGTGCATTTATGAGGGCACGTGTGTGCCATGTAGAAGTCAGAGGTAATCCAGGGATCAAACTCAGCTGGTCAGGCTTAGAAGCAAGCACATGTGCGTGCTGAGCCATCTCACCAGCCCCTCTGTCTACTGACTCTCCTGGGTTTTTGTTTTGTTTTGTTTTTCTTTGTTTTTTAGCTCGCCTGCCTGTATGTAATTGCACTGTGCGCATGTCTGCTGCCCAGGAGGGCCAGAAGAGGGCCCTAGATCCCCTGAAACTAGAATTACTGACAGTTCTCAGCTGCCGTGTGGGTGCTGGGAATCGAACGCTGGTCCTCCACAAGAGCAGGCAGTGTTCTTAACCACTGAGCCATCTCTCCAGCTCACTGTGTTCTTATCTCAGATGCCTTTTGGTCCTAGTTAATGCTTTGTAGTTGTTGCTTTGTCTTTTCGAGACAGGGTTTCTCTGTGCAGCCCCGGCTGTCCTGGAACTCTCTCTGTAGACCAGGCTGGCCTCGAACTCAGAGATCCACTTGCCTCTGCCTCCCAAGTGCTGGGATTAAAGGTGTGTGACACCACCTTTAATCGCTATCTCAGGGTTTTTAAAAAAATAATGTTGTAAGTGTATGAAGTGCAGGTGATTGGAGGTTGAAGGCTAACATTTGGGAGTTGGTTCTCTGCTTCCAGTGTGGGCTACAGGCATTAGAGTTGGTGATAAGCCTTGCATGGAGATTGTTGTTAACTCACTGAGCCATCTGACACTCTTGCTTTCCTCTTTCTCTTCCTCTTCTTCCTCCTCCTCATCTTCCTCTTCTTTCTCTTCCTCTTTTTCCTCCTCCTCCTCTTCTTCTTCCTCTTATTTTTCTTCTTCCTCCTCCTCTTCCCCCTCTTCCCCCTCCTCTTCCCCCTCTTCCCCCTCCCCTTCCCCCTCTTCCCCCTCCTCTTCCCCCTCTTCTTCTTCCTCCTCCTCTTCCTTCTCTTTCTCCTCCTTTTCCTCTTCCTCCTTCTTCTTCCTCTTCTTCTTCCTCTTCTTCCTTCTCTTCTTCCTTCTCTTCCTTCTCTTCCTCATTAGTGTCTCTATATCCCAGACTATCCTCGAACTAGATAAGTAGCCAAAGATGACCTTGAGTTCCTAATCCCCCTGCCTCAGCCTCTGCAGTGTTAGTATTACTGACAAGTACCACCACAACCATTTTGTGGGGTACTGGGGATTGAACCCATGGCATTGTGCATGTTAGGCAAGACATGTACTATTTGAGCTCCCCCTCCCCTCTCCTTCCCTCCTGATAGGGCCTTTCTGAAGGTAGATTAGGTGGCCTTAATGGCTCTCTGAGACCCTGATGCTGTAGTGCACATACAGAGACACACACACAGACACACAGGCAGACAGACATACAGATGTTCACACAGACATACATATACAGACATAGACACAGATAGATACACACACAGACATACACAGATATATGCAGACAGAAACACTCCCACAGACACACACACACACACACACACCCTGCTGTCTGACTCAGACTCTGAGATGAACCACACTCTCCTCTACTCTTTTGCAGGGCCCCCTTTGTCAGCTGCTCCTCAGTGCTCGGTGGAGGTGTCTTCTTCAGAATCAACTACCCTGGAACTCATCTGTAACTGGGATGGGGGATACCCTGACCCGACCTTCCTGTGGACTGAGGAACCTGGAGGAACGATCATGGGGAATTCAAAGCTGCAAACACTGAGCCCGTCGCAGCTGTCAAAGGGCAAGAAGTTCAAATGCGTTGGGAGCCACATACTGGGACCAGAGTCTGGAGCCAGCTGCGTGGTACAGATCTGTGAGTCTGGCTTGCTTTGTCCAGGGGTTGGGGTTCAACTGCCTTCCTTTCTTTTCAAAGAATCGTTTGATGGTAGTCCTGGGAGAGGAAGTCAGTGTTGGAGTACCCAGAATTCCTCCCGTTTGTCCCTAGGCTTCAGGGCTATTGCCTTCGATGTTTAAAGATGTCTAAAGATGCCCGGCTCAGGTTCTTTACCTCAGCAGACACTGGCTGTGTGTCTGTGCCCTCCGTTTCAGTCACTCAGTCTGGCACGCCGATCAGGACAGATATGATGCCTCTGTTTGTCGTCCTTATTATGTAACAGAGGGCCCCCCTCCCCGCCAAACTTGGTAGCTTAAACATATTTTGCCTGAGGATTTTTGGTAGGGTGCGATTGTATGTCTCTTCTAAAGAATGTGAAGTGTTGGAGGGCCGGGGGTGGGGGGAGGGCGGTATGGAAGTTCAGGTGCTGAAATCATGAAAGATAAGTCTTCCTGGGTGCTCACTCATAAGCATGGCGAGCTGTCTCCTTTCCACATGGTACTGCCCTCTGTGGGGCTGCCAGAGTGTCCTCTTGTGGACCCACCCTCCTAGCATGGTGACCAAGTTTCCAGAGAGCCAGTGATACAAGAGGGGGTGAGCCAGGCAGAAGTGACCCTTTGTAGGACCAAGCCTTGGGAGTCAGTTGGTCTGACTTCTCGGTTTTGTGCTGGAGATGAGACTCTAGATCTCACACGGCATATAGTACTGTCTCCCACACTGACATCCGCTAGCCCAAGATCCTGTCTCTTGAGAGATTAAAAAGGAGCTGGGCAATGGTAGCTCACGCCTTTAATCCCAGCACTTGGGAGGCAGAGGCAGGTGGATTTCTGAGTTCGAGGCCAACCTGGTCTACAGAGTGAGTTCCAGGACAGCCAAGGCTACACAGAGAAATCCTGTCTCGAAACCTTCCCCTCCCCCCTAAAAAAAAGAAAGAGATAAAAAGGAAATTGGGGCTGAGGGCAGAGCAAAGCCACAAATTCTATGCCCAGCTCCCATTCCTCCCCCACAAAAGGGGGCGGGCTTACTGGATTGACAGGTTGGTTCTGAGTTCCTGGGCTCAAGTGACCCTTCAGCCTCAGCTTCCAAAATAGTGGGACCACAGACAGAGAGTCACCATCATCCACTGCAGCCATCTCAAAGTGGCCTGCAGGTCAGTTTGTTAAATCATTTGTGAAGGGCCACCCTCGGCAGCCCATCATATGAAGGCCCTCAAATCTGTGCTCACTTGCCTGTGGATCTCCACAGGCCCCACGTCTTCTGGAGCCTTTCTTCCTATCCTTGCCCTCTATATCCTCTCAGATAAACCCTTGAATGGATACGTGCCATGCTGGTCAAGGGTGTGTGACAGTTTGCGTATGCAGCTGTTATACCTGTATCTATGTGCACCCCATGAGTGTCTGGTGCCCTTGGAGGCCAGAAGAGAGCATCGGATCCCCTGGAATGAGTGTCTGGTGCCCTTGGAGGCCAGAAGAGAGCATCGGATCCCCTGGAAAAACAGTTAGAGATGGTTGTAAGTCGCCATGTGGGTGCTGGGAATGGAACCCAGGTCCTACGCAAGAGTATAAGTGCCCTTGTCTTGGTTAAGGTTTCTGTCGCTGTGGTGAAACACCATGACCAAAGCCAAACACATCAGTGTTGGTCATGGAAGTAACTAACTCAGGACAGGAACTCAAGCAGGGCAGGAACCTGGAGGCAGGAGCTGATGCAGAGGCCATGGAGAGGTGCTGCTGGCTGGCTTGCTCCCCATGGCTTGCTCAGCCTGCTTTCTTATAGAACCCAAGGCCACCAGCCCAGGTATGGCTCCACCCACAGTGGGCGGGACCCACCCACAATGGGCGGGGCCCTTTGCTGTGTCAATCATTAATTACTACATGCTCTAAAGACTTGCATAGCGCGTGCAGCCCCAACTTACAGAGGCCCTTTCTCAATCAAGGCTCCCACCTTTGCTGTGACTCCAGCTTGGGTCAAAGTTCACGTAGAATTAGCCGGCATAGCTCTTAACTGTTCTCAGCCATCTCTTCAGCCCCGCGTGGGTGATAAAGAGTGAGCGTGCTCTGCTTGTCAGTACTAGTCATCGTTGTGACCTTTGTTTGGGGGTTAGGGAGAAGTCCCTGGGGGAGGGGAGCGCTCATTTAAGGAAAAAGCAGCCATTTCTGAAACTGGTTTGACAGCCCCAGAAGGCTTGCTACTGATATTGGCAGGATCCAGGAGGAGAACTAAATGAAAGCAATTTTACAGTTGGGGAGGGTACCACATGAGGAATGGTCTTAAAGCATCCATGCATTAGGTACGTTGAGGACCCCTGTCCTAGCCCATCCCGGAAGAGTATGCAGACACATGGATCACTTCCGGCTCTTGGTACCTCTCTCATCCGACTCAAGTCGGATGACTCCACGGTGTTGTGTGGCTTTCCTTGAGGAGACGAAGCATCTCCTCACCCTTAGCTACGGCACTGGTGTTGAACCAAAGATAAGATCCACCTGAGTCCAGCTTGGCGAGCCACTGAGCTTACTGGGCCTTCTTGCAGGAAGATGAGAGGTTGCTGGGGGAGCACAGCATGGTGACCCAGGGAGCACGGCATGGTGTGACTCAAGTACAGAGACCACGTGAGGCTGTAACTGCCTGAGCATTTGATCTTCCCTCCTCCCTCGTGCTAGCAGTGAGAGGAAATAGCGTGGTAGGAGGCCACAGCACTGTCTTGTAAATCATCCAGGGCAGCCTTGTGGAAGACAGAATAGTGTTCCACTGTAGGAGGCTGCGTCCTGGTCCCTAGAGTCTGTATATGTTATTCTGGATTACTGGGTGGTCCCAGTGTCATCCTGTGCATCCTTATAAGAGGGGGCTGGGAGGCCAGAATCATGGAGTAATGGGATCACAGAAAGAAGATATTAAAGGGATGTGAGGAGGGCGTGGAGTCAAGAATCCCAGATGTCGGGCATGATGGAGCATCCCCGTAACCCAGCCACTTGTGAGGCAGAGTCACTTAGTTAGTGAGTTCCAGGCTAGCCTGCTCTACATGGTAAGTTTCAGGCTAGCCTGGGCTACATAGTGAGACCCTGTCTTAAACAGAACAAAACATAAAACCAAGAAAGAGAAAAAGAGGGAGTGGAGGGATGGCTCAGCGATGAAGGGGGCTAGCTTTTCAAGCTCACGAAGGACAGAAGCCCATTGTAAGGTTCCAGTTTCCAGGCGGCTTGCAAAGCTAGTTCCAGAGGGATCTCATGCCTCTGACCTTTGAGAGCACCCATACACGGGCACATATCCACCCCGACCCCCGTGTGTGTCACATACGTGTAATTAAAAATAAAAACACATACTCAAAAAGAAGGAAATCTGAGTGTGGAGGCAAGGAGGCTTAGGAGTTCAAGGCCAGCCTCGGCTACATAACAAGTTCAAAGGACAGCCTGAGCTCTGTGAAACCTGCCTCAAAAAATGAAAAGCAGAAGGAACCACCTGTAAGGCATGGTCTCCCGGGAGCATGCAAAAGGAGGCAGCTTTGTTAGCGACCCAACTTTCAGCCCCACAAGATCATAGAGTTTATGTCATAGGACTGTCATGTTCACGGTCCTAGAACATACCTTTAAGCCATTGGTCTTTGTTGGCCTGTGTGTCAGTGTTTAACATGGTCAGTGTACTTATATTACTTTATATCTGTGTGTGTGTGTGTGTGTCTGTGTGTGTGGACGTGCGTGTGCATCCACATGTCACAGTGCAAGCACAGAGGTCAGAGGATAACTTTGCCGGTGTAACTTTCCCCTTCTTGCCATGTGCGTCTCGGGGAACCAGCTCAGAACCTGGGCTTGGCCACAAGCCTCTTTACTCACTGAATCCTCTCACTGGCCTGTGTACTTTTACATAGATGTGTAACATGCTGGGTGACAGGGCCTGGTGCTTGGGTCTCAGGGTCCATGGTCGGCAGCCTATTTGGTTTCACACAGAAGTGTAATGGTGGTGTGTGCAAAGCCTCCCTTCCCAGGTGTCTTCTTAGTCCTAGGAAAAGTGGGACAGGAGGTTACCTTTTGTCCTGGCTGAGAAACTCACTCGGCTTTCTTTGTGCCTCAGTTTCCTTCTCTGCAAAATGGGAATAAAGTCAAGGTACTTTGGAGAGTGAGTATGGCTCATTTGCATATAGTTCCTTGTGCACGGTAAGTACTTGATAGACGTTACGCTTTATTCCGGAGGACCAGCACCTGTGGGAATTACGAACATTGGGTTTTTTTTTTTTTTTTTTTTTGGCTGGGAAAGGATAGACCATGGCTCCGCTCTTCCTAAAACGTTTGTCTCTGTCTACCCTCTTCTGATCACCAGCGAGCCCCTTACTGGCGTCCCAGCCCATGAAAACTTGCTTCGTGGGGGGCAGCGTGACACTCACCTGCGAAGTGACAGGAGCCAACCCACCTGCAAGGATCCAGTGGCTGAGGAATCTCACGAAGCCAGAGGCAGCCATCCAGCCCAGCAGCCGCTATGTCATCACCCAGCAGGGCCAGAGCTCCTCTCTCACCATCCACAACTGCTCCCAGGACCTGGACGGAGGCTTTTACTTCTGCCGGGCCGACAACCCCATTGGGGTTAGGGTGGTAGACTTCTGGCTGAGTGTGAAAGGTGGGTGCTCAGAGGGGCCCCAAAGGTTAAGAGCCTTAAAGCATCTGGTACCATTGACAGGGTGGCTTGGGGGGGCCTCCCTTCATGGGCCATGGTCAATTGAAGATGGTGTATCACTTGCCTGTGCTTTGACAGGGTGCCTGAGAAAATTAGTAAGGCGCCAATAAAATTCTGAGGGCGCCAATGTATGCATAGAACACACAAAGAATTACACCTCTGACTCATCAAAGAATATGTACTAGAACATGCATACGTACATGTGTGCATGCATGGTGGTACCCGCCTGCAGTCTTAGCGCTCAGGAGGTGGAGGTCACCTCTGCTGCATAGAGAGTTTGTAAAGGTGGCGGACGCCTGAAATTCCGAGCTCCAAGGGATGCCAACTACAAACTCAGTATCAGTCATCTCTCAGTGACGTGGAAGATGCTGTGTGCCCTGCAGTGTGAAATACCCCAAATTTAATTCTCTTTACTTGTTGGTTAAGGTTGTCTCAGCTAAATAGAGAGTTTGAGGCCAGTCTAGGCTCCAGACCCTGTCTGCAAACAAGAAAGGAGGGATGAGGAACTGGAGGGCGGGAAGGAGAGACGGAGGGAGGGTTCCGTTACACCAGAGCTGCCGCTTAAATGTTTGTCATTTTTCCAGGACCCCAGGTGTGAAGATGCATAAAACAGGTGCACAAATCAAACATTTACTGTTAATAAACCATGAAGCAATTTTTTTTTCCTTTAGGAAAACATCTTTGGGATGTACATACACTTTGGTCGTTCTTAAAACCTGAAAGCAAATCAGCCTAATGAGATAGACACACATGCTTGCTTTTACACGGAGAATTAAATAGCAGGCTGGCGAGATGGCTCTGTGAGTGGTTGCCAGGTCTGACCTCCTGAGTTGGATCTCTGGGACCCACGGGGTGGAAGGAGACATCCGACTGCCTCACGGTGACCTATGACCTCCCTGCACATGCTATGACACGCATGCACTAACACATGGGCACACACACAACCACATGCAATGAAGAGAATTAAATTGGGCGAGTATTTCCCACTGCAGGGAGAGCACAGAGCGTCTTCAATGTTGTGCGGCGTTGACTGATACTTTGATTTTTGTCGTCAGCGTTGTCAGAGTACTTGGGATTACAGGTGTCTGCCACCATGCCTGGCTTTCTCACGGTTTCTTCTGACAGTTTAACATTCTCCCACCACGGTTAAGGATTTAATTCAGACTTGATTTTTGTGGGTGGTGTGCGGTTGGATCAAGTTTCTTTCCTTCCTTTGGCCCCTCCCACGTTGCCTAGGTTTGAGTCAGCTCCATCTGTCCCCTGCTTCCTTTGTTCCCTCTTACAACAATATCAAGATCTTCTCCTGCCTGTTTTCCGTTTGAGACAGAGTTTCTCTGTGTAGCCCTGGCCAGGCTGGAACTTCCTCTGTAGACCAGGCTGGCCTTGAACTTGTGATCCTTCTACCTCAGGCCTGTGTCACCACTCAACATCCACACTTTTGTCTATGTGTAGCCAGTATCTAAATTTTCTGTCCTGGACAGGCAGTGGTGGTGCATACCTTTCTTTGCTCCTCGCCCTCCTGAGGCAGAAGTGGGCGGATCTCTGAGTTCTGGCTAACCTTGTCTGTAAAGCTAGTTTCAGGATAGCCAGAGCTACACAGAAAACAAACAAACAAACAAAATAGCTCTATCCTGTGCTGGTCGGTCTGCATACCGGGTACTGTCCATGGGGAATCTGTAGGGCTCTGGCCTGGACAGAGTGGCCAAAGAGTTGCAGTTCTCAGAAGGGAAGCCAGAGCAAAGTGAGCTGCTGGGTCTCTTCCAAGGCCACTGCTGTCCCAGAGTCTCTGGCAGGCAGCAAGATGCAGCGGGCAGCTAGGGGCCAAGTCAGGGCCACGCAGCAGGAAGTGCCTGCAGACAGGCACCTGGATGGTTTGGCTGGGTTGAGGTACAGCTAGGAAAGCCTCAAAAGTCTCCGGAGAGAAAACTCTTCCCTAGATACAGCTCAGCAAGACAGGCACTCTGAGTTGGTCTTTGGTGAAATAACTTGTGCACTTCATTCCCTTGTAGGTAGGATCTTAGAAACATTTTGGGGTAGGTTAGGGTCTAAAGGTGGGTGCTTTTTATTGGCTCAGTCTGAGATGTTAGGGATGCCTCATCTGTATGTGGAAGGACTGTCAGGTGTTGTCCCTACATGACTGATTGTCACAGTCCTCTCAGTGGGATGCCATGGTCACATGTTTCAGGACAGGAACCTGGTCGGGAGTAGATTTAAAAGTCTACCTGTCTCCATTATTAGAATAGCCGGGTTTCCTGAATCAGCTCAACCTTATCAGGTTGTCTGTCTGGTGGCATGGTTCCTTGTCCCAAAGTCCCGGTTCATTGATCACCATGTTCACTGTGATGCTAACTCCCACTCTTGCTGGGGCCTTGGATAAGTCCTAGTGCCTAGTCCACACAGTTACCCAGCTCTGCATTGTCCTTTGATGCCACATGCTTCCTGTGACTCTGTAAATTCTATCTGCCGGTTGATTTTGGAGAGGGTATGTGGACACAAAACCAAGATGAGACAAGAGGTAGATTTGGCTAAAGAGGGGAGGTTCCGGGCGACCAAGCGGAAGGGCTCATGGCGTGATCTCTTCGCAGAACCTGTGAACATCGGGGGCATCGTGGGTACTGTGGTGAGCCTCCTTCTGCTGGGACTGGCCATTGTGTCAGGCCTCATGCTGTATTACAGCCCTGCTTTCTGCTGGAAGGGTAAGATCCCATTGAGGTCCCAGCCTTTTTTTTTTTTCAGGCTTAAAAAAAGGGGGGGTGGGTGGGTGGGACTGAAGAGATGGCAAAGCATGTAAGAGCATTGGCTGTATACAGGGCTGGAGAGATGGCTCAGTGGGGCTCACAACCATCTGTAATGGGATCTGATGCTCTCTTGTGGTGTGTCTGAAGACAGCGACAGTGTACTCACATATATAAAAAGTTAATCTTAAAAAACAAAACAAAACAAAACAAAACAAAACAAAAGAGGGGCTGGAGAGATGGCTCAGTGGTTAAGAGCACTAGCTGCTCTTCCAGAGGTCCTGAGTTCAATTCCCAGCAACCACATGGTGGCTCACAACCATCTGTAACGGGATCTCATGCCCTCTTCTGGTGTGTCTGAAGACAGCGACAGTGTACTCACATATATAAAAAGTTAATCTTAAAAAAAAAAAAAAAAAGCATTGACCACTCTCACAGAGAATCAGGGTTTGATTCCCAGCATCCACATGGCGGCTCACAACTGCCTGTAACTTCGGTTCCAGGGACCCCGGACCCTCTTTTGGTGTCCTTCCTTGAACACTGGGCGTGCATGTGGTGCACAGACATACCTGCAGGCAAAATGCCCACACACTTTAAAATGAATAAAAATTTAAAAAGCTGTGGGTGCACACAAGACAATGAATAAACAAAAATTTCAAAAGCTGTGGATGGGAAGAAAACTTTATGCCCAGCTTCCACCTAGTGGCCCATCCCATAAAGCCTCATTGCAACCCTATGCGTGCATGATAAAGAGGCATTAAGTATGTCCTCACGCACTTAGAATGTTTCTTAGATGGTCATGCTTTGCCACTGTTAGTTTTTTTTTTTTTAAATATTTAGTTACACTTTTATTATTTGCTCTGTACATGTATGTGTTGCGTGCACAGGAGTGTGTGGTTGTGTGTGCCCACGTATGTCCATGCAGAGGCCGGAACACAATCTTGGGTTTCTACTTCTTTTACTCTGCTTCACTGGCATGGGACAGGGTCTGTGTGTACTGGGTGCTCACCCCTTTGGCCAGGCTGGCTGGCCAGCAATATCCTAGGCTTCACGGGTCACACTCCCCTAATGATGTGGTCCCAGGTACATACAGCTATGTCTGGCTTCTTAGGCATTTGACTTGGATCTTAGGGCCTCAGGCTATTGAGTTATCTCCTCAGCCATTGGTGATTGAGACTGAACCAGTGTGTCCAGTGCTTACCCCTCTCTTTTCTCTCTCTTTCAGCAGGAAACACATTCAGGTGAGTGTTTTGGGGATTCTAATGCAAAGGCTTTTCCCATCATTCCTTGTCATTGTTGTTCTTATTCCTTTATAAGAACAATACCACTGATGGGATGAACCGTGCGCCTGACCCCGGGCCGGGAGCTTACTGAGGCATTGTGGGAAAATCTCCATCTTGGTGATGTAGTGGGGTTGGGGTGGTGTGTCTGTTTCACAGAGGAGGGGGAGACCCAGTGGAGTGATTTCTGCAGGTGAATTATGGAGGAAGATGGTGGGGTCTGTCCTCTGACCCAGGTCTGATGGATTCCAGAGTCCTGTGCCCCTTTACAATGGGAACCTCCAGGACGAGAATGCTGAAACATGTGGACTCTGTCCACTCCAGCAGGGATACTCAGGTGTTAGCTTCTAATTCATTTTCTAAAAGATAAAAGGAAGTCCAAGCCCCTTGAACGCTTTGGAAGACAAGTCTAAGCATGCCCCGAAGTCCCCACCCCCACAGGAAAATTCAGCCAGGGAAAAGTAAACACGTGGAATTTGTATATTTTATTTCCCTAAGGTGATCCTGGGCAGTTGAGAGAATTCTTCTTTATGATCCGTGAACAATTAGTTCCTTATTCTCTCTCTCTCTCTCTCTCTCTCTCTCTCTCTCTTTTTTACAATGGGATCTTACTGGTTTAGAACCTTCTTTCGTGGGAAACCATTCCCTTTGCTGCTCTTGTTAAGGGCCATTGTCTAGGCAGATCTGTCATTCCCGGGCTGTTATTCACAGGAGACACCGTGAGGCCTTGTGGGAAGTGGCTGTGGAACCATGGACCTAGGCCTCAGTTGCTGATCCCAAGTCTTTTGTACAGGGTATCCTTTGGTTTCCAACACAGGGACAAGGGACTGAGATGAATATTTCATATATCAAAGCAAGACCTGGCCTCCAGGGTCTCCCAGCATCCCTCAGTCCCTACCTGGCATACCCTGCCCCCAACCTTGAACTTTCCAGCCCAGGACTGCCCTTCCCCAGAGGCTCCTGTCTATGTAATAGTCTAGTCTATGTAATATTTTGGTCCTCTCTCTCTCTTCTCCTTCTCTTCTTTCTCTGTATGCCCTCCCTTTCTCTCTACTCGCCCCCCACCCCCACATCCCCTGTCCTCAATCCTTGGGGCCAGTGAACTCTCCCACTGGAGAGCTGCTTCCCAAATAAACCTGCCTTTAATTTAGTCTAATGTGGCTTAAATTGGCTCATTTCACAGGCAGTGGATACCTATCAGGTATTCCCAGTCCTCTGAGCCTTCATCCCTCCATCCCTTTCACAGAGAGGTGTAAGGAGGGTGAATTGTGAATAGGATACTCCTGGGCCTTTGCTCAGCTGGAAATACATCATTCCTTCCTTGAGCCTGTGGTTGGGCAAGGCAGGCTGCAGCCGTGTAAAGCAAGACCAGTTCTAAGTCAGGATGCTGGACACAGGGCCCACCTGCAGTTTGAGGGAGAGAAGACCTTACCTGAGGATCAGGAGAGATCTGTAGGAGTGAGACAGAAATAAGGCCATTTGAGGAAAGAACTTGGTTTTCGTTTTATTTATTTATTTGTTTATTTTTCTGGCTTGTTTGTTTGTTTGTTGTTGTTTTGAGACAGGTTCTTAGGTATTCTGGGTTGGCCTCAAACTCAACTGTGGTAGCCAAAGATGACTTAACTTCTGATTTTCCTGCATCCACCTCCCAAATGCTAGAATTGCAGGCACTCTGTACCACACATACAAACTTACTAGGCAAACACTCAAGCCACCTAGCTACACTTCCAGCCCAGAATGCAACATTTATATACATTCCACATTGAGAAATACTATGCTAGACACCTGGGACGACACAGTAGGGACAGCATATAAACAGATACCCACAAAAGACATGGCCACCACCATCTCTCACCATTGGTGCCTAAGTCTCATTCTGAAGTTACAATCTCACCGTCACAACTAAGCTATACCAAATGCGTGAAGAACTTCCCATAGTCGTAAGGGGATTACAAGGAGACCCGTGTGGTCCCTTCAGTGGGGCTCGAGTTGAGATAGACAAGATAACTTCCTGATTATTTTTTTTCTCTTTTGGAAATTAGGGGACAGGACATGGGTGACGTCATGGTTTTGGTGGATTCAGAAGAGGAGGAGGAAGAAGAGGAGGAGGGGGAGGAGGAGGAGGACAAGGAAGATGTTGCTGAAGAGATGGAGCAGGAGACAACTGAGGTAGAGGAGTTGCCGAAAGAGATAAGCAAGCATGGACGCATTCACAGGGTGACTGCTCTGATCAACGGGAATTTAGACCGCATGGGGAATGGACTCCGGGAGTTTCAGGGTAAGCTTGCCTCCCTTCCAGACCCTCAAATCTGTGTAGTCAGCTTTCCTGGAGGGTGTCTCTAATAAATAGGGGCAATTTCTTAAAGCCTAGGCAAGTTAGCTGGCTCAAGTTTAGTCTAGAACCCAAGACTCCATGCAAGGTCGAATGCTCTCCCCCCCCCCCCCCAAAAAAAAAAAAACCAAAATGTAAAACATTTAAGTGTCAGTGCATGCCATAAGACTGATACTTCAACATACTTGAACTTTGTTTCATGCACAAGATTATTTAAAATAGTGTGTGTAACATGGGGCTGGCAAGATGGCTAAATGGGTAAAGGGTCTTGCTGCCAAGCCTAATGACCTGAGCTCAGTCCCTGATGGAAAGAGTGAATTCGTTTCCTGAAGTTGTCCTCTGACCTCCACCTCCACCCACTACATAAACAATAAAATGAACTATTTTATACAGTTGCCTACACCTGAGACCTACCTACGGAAACTCCGAAATAAACACAGAGTTCATGTTTATTTAGACTTGGGTCCCACCCCATGGATCTTCATTTTATAAATGCAAATTACCCAGTCTAAAGCCCACATCACCTCTGGTCCCAAGCATTTGGGTAAGCTAATCAACACAAGTTAACTACCAGCACAGAGAAAAAATCATCCAACGAAGTCCGTGGGGAAAGACGCAGTAAGGGGATTGTTGAATTAGGAAAGACCTGTATTGTCTGCGAATGCTGGGGCAGCCTCCTAAGGCCAGGAGGCTAAGCACATTAAATGTATGGGGGAAGCTTAAATGGAAGTAATATGTATCCAGTGCTAAGAGAAAGCCCTAGGAGAAGTGTGCTAAGGGGGGGATTTGATTATCTGATAGTTGGTAGATTTAAAAATCCTGAGACCAGGTGGTGGTGGCACACACCTTTAGTCCCAGCACTCGGGAGGCAGAGGCAGGCAGATGGACCTCTGAGATGAAGGAGTGAGTTCCAGGACAGACAGGGTTATACAGAGAAATCTTGTCTCAAACAAACAACAGAAAAGAATAGGAGTTGGAAGGAAGATGAGAGCTGGAAAGGGGTGCTTTGGTCTGGACCAGCTTTGTGGAAGAGATGGCTTGGAGCCAGGTCTGTGAGAGCAGTTGAGTTTGAATGAGTAGAGAGAAGAGAGCATTTCCGGTCTTGAGGCAGGAGCATGATGGATGACACGCATCAGGCATTCTAGATTCTGAGTTCAGAACTAGGTATAGTAGCAGAAGCCAGCACTTGGGAAGCGGAAGCGGGAGGATCAGCAGTTGAGTTATCCTTGGCTACATAGTAAGCTTGGGGCCAGCCTGGGCTACATGAGACCCTGTCTCAAAACAAAAAGGAGATTGTTGTACCCCCTGCCCTACCTCCTCCATGAAATCCAATTCTTGCGGCTCACAAGTCACCAAGATGACAGGAGACAGAAGGTGGACACTTCCCCTGCTGCTCTGAAATCAGTCAATTCCATCTCTTTCACCCCCAACAGATGACAGTGATGGGCAGCAAAGCGACATTGTTCAAGAGGAAGACAAGCCAGTTTGATGAAGAGGATGGTTCACTGTCAGCTCTGTCTTGCAAGTTCAGTCTGTTTTGGCCGCCCTCTCACCATGCTGCCCCGGGGAAGCTTGTGTTAGGGACTGCTGGGGTCTCCAATGCACAGACACTGCATTAACACTGCATCTCTCCTTCCAACATCTCCCACTGATTTCATTTGGTGTGAGTCACCTCAGTGGTGTGAAGTGCACTGGGAAGGAGCAGCCAGTGTGGGACAAAACTGCAGTGGTGTCTGAGGGGCCACTTGGCTGTGACACCTGGCTCTACCCAGGTGATTTACTGTGACAGACACTGATTGGGGGTTGGGGGGGCACTCGGTACATGTGCACTGTGCCACTAGTCAAGGTTTATAGCCAGCCCCTCCAACATGAATATGGAGGTGAGGCTTTTTAATCACTGTTGAGGTGAGGAACCAGGCAGAGGGGAGGTGTCGGCTACCAGAAGGCATGAGAGTCAGACTGAGGCTTGAAGTCTTTCTTCTTGTTTTGCGGCTGTTTTTCCATCTAGAATACCCGTGAGGTAGTCCCAACTTTCCAAGCCCCTGAGAGATGGAGGAGGTAGTTCAGGGTGTGTAAGAGTACCTAGGGAGGGGCTCCACAGAACTACTGCAGGAGCCTTCTTTGTAGACCTCTCAGCTCCCCCAACCTATGCTTTTTCCCCTAGAGGGATGCACCTTTCCTTCTAGCCTTCACAGTGTACAGACAGAGCTGCTTACGGTTATGAAAACCTGCTACGTGATGGACCTAAGGCTTCTCTTTTCTCATGTCTCTTGTGCTGAGCAAGGTAAACATTTCCTCACAGAGCATTACCTGATACGAACTGGAGGAACGGTCCACTTGGCCTCAGTGTCTGTGTCTTGGAAATGGGAGCATGTGTTAACATCCTACTTACTAGGACAGTAAGTTTCAAAAGAAAAGAGTGGCTGACGACTGTAGCTTGGGACGTAAAGGTTCTGGAGATTTTTATTTTATTTTTAAATTTCATCCAAACATTCTGAAGTCAGGGATCTTCGAAGGGTGCAGTAGGTCTGTGCTAACCATGAAAATCTGACTTGAAATTTGCACCCTGTACTTGTGCACATCCTGCTCAAACAGGACAAGATCTAAGGCTTTAAGCACTTCCTAACACTGGGGCCCCAAGATTCCTGAGGAGCTGGTTAGTGGAAGTACCTGCAAGATGTGGGAGGGGTGTCCTCTTTGAATGCAGGGACTAAAGTGAAGAAACCACTCTCTGTCCTAAGCTCAGGGCACTGAGGAGTCCACCTGGCTGTGAACTGGAGCCCTTGGAATAGCTGTGAAGTGCAAGACCTCTTGCTTCGTGTTGCCCCAGGCACTGGATTACTCTAGTCTCTGCCATTTCACAGTGGGATACTCAGGTTGCCTTCAGTCCTGCGAGCTGGCCTGTCCTTTGAGGCCTGATGAACAGAGTTCCTGGGTCTGTCTACAACTCACAGGCAACTTTAAGAGAAGTTAGACGTGAAGTTGCTAGCTGGGACTATGGTCAATGTTTCATGAGATCGCTCGGTGCTTCCCACAGCTTCCTCTTGTGTGCACACCTGGCAACAGGAAATATTTGAGGGTTTTTCCACTAGCAAACGGGAGGCTTCAAGGGCCTGGGGCCAAATGCTGTTCTCAAACCCTGACCAGTCATCATTGTCAATTTTATCTGCCTGTGTGCACATATATAAAATGGCGGCTCAGTTAAGAGCCCAGGCACTGTTTTAAGGCTTTGTGAAAAACTGGAGCCCACATCTCTTTCCCTTAATGCAATCCATACCCAGATCTCAAGCCGTATATGTTAAAGGCCCAAGTGCAATTTGCACGTTGGTCTCTAAAAAAAAAATAATTCTTATCTGCAGGTATTAGTTAACTGATGAGATCCACTTGTTAGAACTTGGAAGAAAACCACTTCACGGTTGTTTTAATCACATTGATTTCCCCCAAAACCCAGCAGTCATGGGAGACAGGCTCTGCATTCCTGTGGCTTTGGCATTCGCTCCATTTCTCACAGTCACAGAAGGAAGCATACAGGAAGCGTCACTTTCACTGGGTACAGCTTTGTACAGTAAGTGCCAATCAAATTTCTCACCACAGGACTGGGCTACCAGCTGCTGCAAAAAACTGCAGATGGTTCAACGTGGTTGACCTTACCATTTCATAGGGGAAATTTGGGAGAAATTAGTTCTAAGGTTATAAATTTTTGAGACTTTGGAATAAAGCCACTTTTAAAAACATATTTCAGTGATCTTGATTTATGCCTTACTAGTGGATGTAAAGAATGAAGGGTTCAGACTTGTGCCTGTATCTCTGCACTTGGGAAGCTGAGACAGGACTGCTGAATCCAGCCTAGGCTACAGAATGAGACCTTGTCTTAAAAAACAAAACAAACAAACAAAAAAAAAAACAGAAACAAAACAAAACAACCAGCATCAGTTAGCAAGGTGACTCAACCTGTAAAGGTATTTGCTTCCAAGCCTAAACTCAATCTCTGGGACCCACATGGTAGGTGAAGAATTATTCCCAAATGTTGTCCCCGGCATCCACATGCATACCATGGGATCCCTCAACTAGCTCTGTATACACACAAGGTGGATAAATGGACATTTAAAAAACACTTTGTAAAAAGAGCTGAAAAGGTGGTTTGATTTTTGTCCCTGTTACCACTTTACTTTCCATGACTTGTGCTCACTGAATGCATACATACAGGAAAGGGTGTAGCTCACCAATACACTGTTTTATTAACCACGTGTGGGTTCAGTCTCCAGCACCTCAAAATAGAAACAAAACAAACCATTAAAAATGAGACCCTGAAGACAGCAGGAAACGGACATTTGGGAGAGGAAGTACAGGAAGGAGGGATGGCTCTGTAACAGCACTGCTCCTCTTCCAGAGGACCTGGGCTCAATTTCCATTGCCCACAGGACAGCTCACATCATTTGTCGATCAGTTCCAGGGAATCCAATGTCCTCTTCTGGTCTCTTTGGAGACCCAGCAAGTATGTGCAGATATATGTGCAGGCAAAACCAGCCAAACACACACCCACACCCCTAGTGGTGACACACTAGGGACAGTACCATTGGCCTCCACAATGACACAGTCACGAAAAACACTGAAGAGAAAATGGTAGAGGTGGGGGAAGCAAGGCAGGTTAAAAAGAACTGGAAAGAGTAGTGGAAAGTAAGTCTGGAGAATAGAATTGGGATCTAAGGAGGTCAGGAAGGACATCACAAAGATAACGGGAACCCCAAGGCTGAGGGTGGGGAAAATGTTTTTTTTTAAAATGCCTTTAGATATCGAATGTGAAAGGGGGTCTGTTAAGTAAAATGGGAGGACGAGAAAGGGGGACAGGCAAGTAGAAAACACACACACACACACACACACACACACACACACACGGGTGTCCTCAAAACAGACAACTGGTAAACCTCGGGCATATTCTAGGAGCCCTGAGAGGAACTGGGTCATAGAAGAGTGTGCCTGGACTAAAAGCTAGGTGGAAGAGAGCAGCGTACAAAGCAAGAATGTAGAAGCAAGGTTTGGGGCTCACAAAACATGGAAGAGCAATGACTAAAACTCATCACCTTTCCTTCCCTGGCTCCACAGTAGAAAGAGATCCATGACTCAAAAGGGAAGGAAATGGGGAGACTGAACTTTGAGGGAAAAAAAAAAGTCCAGGCTGGGAACAGGAAAAGGGACTGGAGCGACCTTGAGTATGGGGGTGGGGTGGTGACAGGAGACTACCGGGGGATAGCCAGGAACAACTACAGGAACTAAAGCAATTACTAAAAACCCTCTTTTCTCCTACCCTGCCTCCAAGTTAAATCCACCTGATGTAAACAGGGCCAGGACCCAAGGTGCCAGCATCTGCGGACATGCAGGGGAGAACCTCGTGGGGGGTTGGGGGGAGGTTAGCCTTGACCTCATGTCCCCTGTCGTCCCTCCCCTTGGCTTTCCAGGCCGGGCTCTCCAGCACCCCTCCCTCTCAGGGCTGTTGTCAAGGCCAGCATTCCAGCCCCCGCATGAAATTCCCAGCTCCTTCCGCCTGACTTAATAGTCAACACTCAGCATCGTGGCCCCGGCAGCTTCCCGGAGCCTCGAGATGCCCCTTAGGTTTCTCCGTGCCATCCCCAGCCCTTACCCCCTCCCTCCATCTTTACTCGCTCGAATTCCGGGCTTCCACTTTAGATGCTCTCAGAGACCCCCCACCCCCATCTTGCCCGGACTCGGGTTTTATTCCCGCGTCCCATCAGCTTCGTGTCCCCCACATCCCCACGTCTCCTTAGCTGCTCAGCCCAGTGTTTTCCCCCCACCTCGTTGTCCCCTCAGCCCCGCTTCCTCCGGCTCCGTGTCCCATCAGTCCAGCGTTCCCCCGACCCCGCATCCCTTCAGTCCGGTGCTCCCCCGCTTCGCCTCCCCTTGGTCCAGGGTTCCCCTCAGTCCAGCATTCCCCCGGCCCCGTGTTCCTCCGGCTCTGTGTCCCCTCAGCACCCCTTCCCCTCGGCCCGGCGTTCCTCCCGCCCCGTGTCCCCTCAGTCCCGGCGTTCCCCCGCGTTTCATGTCCCCTCGGCTCGGCGTTCCCCTCGCCTCCCGTTCCCTCGGCCCGGCGTTCCCCAAAGCTCGGCGGCGTTCCCCGGGCCCCCTGCTCCCTTGCAGCTCCGCGCTCCCCTGCGCGCTCCCCGCCCCGGCCCCGCCCCCGCCGGCCGCCATGTGACGGGAAGCAGCTGATGGCCTCTGCGGGCGGCGGCGGCGGCGGCGGGCGCGGCCGCGGCGGGGCGGGGGCGGGCGGCGCGGGCGCGGAATGAAGGCCCGCGGCCCTGGGGGCTGAGGCGCCCGCCGCCTGGGGCGGGCCGCGCGTCCTCATGGAGGCCGGAGGTGAGTGCGGCCGCGGCGGGGCGGCGACCGAGGCGGGAGCGCAGCTTTGTTTCACTTTCGCTGTCAGCGGCGCCTGCCGGCCTCCTGCCGCCGCGGGGACCGGAGAGGGCGGGCGGTCGCATTCCCCGAGCCCATTGCGAGGGCTCCGGGCCCGGGTCGCCTGCGCCACAGCTGGGCTCCGGGCCTCGGCGCCCACCGCGGCTCGGTAGTAGCGGCGGCCGCTGGGTGGGTGCCTGGGAACGGGGTGGGGCCCGGGACGCTGCCCCGGGGTGACACGTAGGACCCGACACCCTAATGGGGTGAGGTCCAGTCTTGATCCTGTCCTTGTCCACAGCTGTCACCACGAAAGCTAAAAGCGAGAGCACGGGATGAACTTGCTGGCCGCCTGGAAAGCGCGGAGATGCTAGGGATGGCTAGACCTGCAGCCCCCCGGGGCTTCTCCCCGCAGGGCCCTTGTCCCTGTGTCCTGCTCACGCAATAGTGGCGTGGGTTGTGGGGTCTGTTGCCAGACTCCAGGGTCCTCAAATACCGGAGCTTAAAGGCAGTTTCCGTAGGGGAATTTCAGGAGTCAAGGCCTAGGGCTCAGACTTGTTCCAGGGAAGTTGTAGCTTCACCTAGGTCTGGAGGACTCGGATGCACCCGAAGGCTTGCAGTGCCGGGTGGGTTGTTTGAAAGTCGGGTATTCCCTGGGGTGGTGTCCCCTTTGCATTTAGGAAATGACATTTCTTTGTTTGCAGGAGCCAGGCTTTCAGGGAAAGGTGTCGCGGCAGCTCTTCTCCCGGGTTTCCATCTAGATTAAAGCCTTTCAGTGTCTTCCCCATAGAATTCTGTTTAAATGGCCCCTACTGTTTTCTTCTGTATAGCTTCCGTTCTCATTTCCATTGATGCCTCAAAGTTGTATCTCAAAGCAATCTGTGACCAGACTCCTTTTTTTAACCGGAATCTGTTCCACTACAGAGTTTTGGTTTTGTTTTTTGTTTTTTTGTTTTTTTCCTAGTGATTGACGGGCTGCGTTGTAAGGGTGCAGGCCGAGCTGTTGGGAGCTGCCAAGCTACTGTTAAAAAGGCCAGACTAGGCCAGAGTTTTACCCTCTTTTCAAACTGAATGTCTATTGTAAGGAGATTAGAAATAGAAAAAAGTAGAACGGTGGTTATAATTAATTTATTCATTCAACAAATACTTATTGAGTATCTGGTATGTGCTGGGTACCCTCTAGGTCCTTGCTGGCCCATAGTAATATGATAGCAATATGTAATTTAAACGTAGAAGGAGAAACAGTTGAGATGTAAAGGGATAACATATCTAAAATATTTCAAATTGATTCACTTATGTGATGAAACAAAAATTATAGGAATGTTTTGGAGACTGAAGACTTTCTGTGTGGTCGTTTTAACTGCCAGTATTTCTGCACCACGTGGTGCATGAAGTACCTGAGGGGCCCAGAAGAGGGCGTCGGAGCCTTTGTACCAAGTTACAGATGGTTGTGAGCCACCAGGTGGTTCTGGGAATGGCACAGCAAAACCTCCCATACGCTGTAACAACTGAGCCATTTCTACCACTAAGATTTTACAGTGTGGTGTGTACTTTATAATTTTTAAAAAACATTCTTAGATTTGCTTTTGTATATTCTATGTGTGTGAGTGTTTTGCCTGCATGTATGTCTGTCCACCATCATGCATGTACCTGGTGTCTCTGCAGAGGCCAGGTAAAAGCATCAGATCCCCCCCCTCCCCCCCAAACAAGAGTTAGAGACAATTGTGAGCTACCATTTGGGTGCTGGGAATCGAGCACAGGTCCTCGGCTAGAGTAACACGTGCTCTTAACTGCTGAGCCATCTCTCCAGTTCATGTATTATAGTCTTAATAGATCTGGCAATATATATTATATGCTTATATGTATTATATGCTTAATAGATCAGGGGCTCAGTCACTGCTTGTGGCTGGTGACTAGTAACAGACAGGCACAGTGGTTTGAGGAGAAAATAGACCCCAGATGCATGCTAACCACAAATGCAACCCAGAATCCCCTAGTGTAAAGAAAGCTAAAGGACAGTGACTTTGTCACCCTGGTGAGTTAGGAATGTCACCAAGAAGGTGACATGGACACAGAGCCCTGCTTATTATCATGGAGCAGCCAGTCAAAACTTTCCAGGCTGATGGACCAGCCTAGCAATGCAAAGACCCTCTGGCAGGCAGGCGGGCGGGCGGGCGGCGGGGCAGGATGGATGGATCTCTGAGCTTGTTGCCAGCTGTGTTCCTGCCTCCACCTCTGTTAAAGGGGGTTTCCTTGTTCGGAAGAGGCTTTGATAATTCTTCCGTTCTGCCTACTGTACATATCCCTTGTTTAGTTGGGAAACCTGGAAGGGTTAGGGGAATGTCGGTCAAAGGTTACAGAACCTCACTTAGCTAGGATAATGGCTACAGTTAATAACAGTTATGTACTTGAAAATTGCTGACAGGTTTTCAAGAGAGTCCTCGTGGAGAAAAATGCGAAGAATGTGAAGGAGTGCGTGCGCTCATTAGCTTCACGAGCCTTTCCCTCCCTGTATGTCAGTTTTTCCTTGTAGCCATGTGTCACGTGGTGTCCAGAAAGTATGCAGTGCATATTAATTTAACAAAGCCCTCACCCAGCCACAGGGTCGTGGAGGTACCATCTCAGATGAAGCTGGATCTTCCCAGTTCTGCTTGGTTTGTTTTGAACTTCTGCACTAATTATGGTTTTGTTTTCCAATAGCCAAGTTTAGTTTGAGCCCAGACTCCAGGAGACGAGACTTGTTTCTTCTTTTAGGATCTAAATTCCTGATCTGAAATAGCAAAAGACGAAACCCCCAAATCCCAGAAATAGAGTGTGGCTTCTGGGCAGGGCTAGGGTTTAAGACTTTCTCGTGAACGATGGACGGCATAAGCACCTTGGTAGTCTAATGGGCTGCACTTCCTATGTCTTAGTGGTATTGCATGTCTGTTTGTCACAAGTATCTCTTGGTAGCCTGACAGCTTGCAATGGGAACAAACTTACAAGATTTGCTGTGAACAGACCTCCTAGTGCTTGGGGAGTAGGGGGGCCTCCTCAGTGAGGAGTTCTGGAAAGGAGTTAATGCGGAGTTGTGAAGGCACTGGATCCCGGGCCAGAGGGAGTTGTCCTTTGAGCCAGACACAGTGAAGATAAGGGGCAGCCATGGAGAGGCCGTCCTGGGAAGGGAACAGGGGACAGTTGGCACAAAGTCCTGAGGTTGGGACTAACTGAGCTTAGTCAGATGGGAGAGAACAGGGGCCTGGTACTGCAGGAGCTGAGGGCAGTATCAGGGTAAGAGAGACTGCAGGCTAAGAAGTAAGGAGAACAGACGAGCAGGAGCCAGAGCAGAGCCCAGAGAGCAGTGAGAAGATGGCCTGGCCGGCCAGGCAACACGTGCTGCTGGACAGAGTCAAGAAGTAGCCATAGGTATAGGAAGGAAGGCTTGCTGAGGATTTGGGAGACTGACCTGATGGAACTTGACAGGGATTTGGCCTGGGCAGTGAGAGAAGTGGAGGCTGAGCCCTTTTATTTCGTGTAGAGTGCCATCAGTGCCATTGGATCAGAAGAGTGGCGATGTGTGGGAGGAAGTGAGTCAGGTGTGAGTGTACCGGGATGGATGCAGTTTGCCAGCCTTATGTTGACACTGAGGCCAGGATAGGCTCATGTCCACAAAGTGATGCTCACACAGTTTGTGTACATGAGAGGATTCCAGATACAAACACAAACACACCTCCGCAGGAGCCGTTTGACTATGTATGTGTATACACACACACACACACACACACACACACACACACACACAGCATTTAGGCTTGATGTATTAAAACCTATTATCTCCATTCATCTTAAGCAATGAATGTTTTCTTTATAAAGCCAAGATATGATGCATTAAGATACTATTTGATGTTTGAATTTCTAGCAGCATATTTTATGAGATAAGATATATCTTTGTAGCGGGCTATTTTCCCACTACATTTGTAATAAAGTTTGGCGATTGAGCTGTATGAGAGGCAGAGTGAGGTGTGGGAAGGAGAGGAAGAGGAGAAGGAAGAGGAGGAGCGAGAGGAGAGATGTAGGAGCCATGGAGAACCACACACTGGTCCAGGACGGTCCTGGATAACGATTTATATCATAAGGTTAGATATTGGGAAACAACTCTAATTGTGTGGGCAAATTGTTAATTGAGCATTTCTAAATATATAAAGCCTTTGGTTAATAATTAAGGTTTAGAGTCATTTCTACCAGGTACCGCATCTCCCACGATGGTATCTCGTGGGTGCCAGGGCCATTGCTTTTGGCAGCAGTGGTGAGAACACTGCTGCTCATGGTGGCAGTCTTGGCTAGTCCAAGGAACATGGCGGCCCCATAACAACAAGACAGATTGGGTGCCAGGGTTTTAAATTTTAACCGTAACATACTTGTTGGTTCAGTGAGATCACCCAGTGGGCTTTTAAAGCACTTGCCACAAAAATCGGTTTAGTCCTTCAGACTCATGGTAGGAGAGAACTGGTTCCTGAAAACTGCCCTCAGACCTCTTCCTCCACATGCCCTATGGCATTTGTTTATGCCACATACACACAATCATGTACGTTCTTAAAAAGATACATGTATGGATTTTCCTATTATATACATAGCAGAAAATGTATGTTTTATATGTTAATCATTACCTTGTGTTTCACCAAGATCATGTTAACCTTGGATTGCATGGATTCTGTGACAGATCATTTCTCCACCCAGGAAATGAGTCCGTTCAAGCTAGATTAGATTAGATTAAAGGCAGGTTTATTAGGAAGCTGCTCTCCAATGGGAAAGTTCACTGGACCCAAGGATTGAGGCCATGGGGAGGGGGAAAGGAGAAGAGAGACAGAGACAGAGACAGACAGACAGAGACAGACACAGACAGACACAGACAGACCGACAGACCCCCCCAAAATGTCTGGATTATACAGGGAGGAGCCTCTAGGAAAGGGCAGTTCACCCTCTGGGCTGGAAAGTTCAAGGTTGGGGGCAGGGTGTGCCAGGTAGGGAACGAGGGATGCTGGGAGAACCTGGAGGCCAGGTCTGCTTTGATATGTAAAACATGCACCTCAGTCCCTTGTCTTGGGGTGCGAAACCAAATGTTATATGCACCTAGAAAAGATGCTAGTCCTCTAACTAGGAAAAGTTCCTCATTGTAAGGTGTATGTTGATTTCTTTGAGGCCTAAATATGAGAACACACATAAAAGCAGGCTTTGAAATATATGAAATATAGCTTGTTTAAATTACTTTCTGAGGAGTCTTGGAGAGGTAACTCAGTTAAGAGCGTTGGTTGCTCTCTTAGAGGACCTGGGTTGAATTCTCAGTACCCATGGTAGCTTACCTTCCAGAGGCGCTAACTCCCTTTTCTTGACTTTATGGAAACTGCATACATACAATACCAATGTACATGCAGGCAGAACCCATACACATAGCATAACTTGTAAGAAGCACATTATTTTCACAGAGAGTGTTAAATCCCAGAACTGCTAAAGTGGGTGGGTGTGCACAAAAGGTTAAAAGCACTCATTTTCCAGGCTGACTTACAGTCAGCCATGGCGCTTAGAGGAACTGTGGCTGGGTTTAACTAACACTGCCCACTCTTAGAAGGAACTCCTGGAGAGCGAGGTGCAGTCATCTTGGTGGTACAGAAAATGCTTCAGTGCTGGCCCCCAACAGGTTTGGGTTCTTTTGATAGTAGGAAGTTGGGGTGCTGCCTGTCAGTAGACCTAGGTGCAATTCTTAGAAAATGAACGGGATGTGAATGGGAAAGGGGCTTCGACTCCACAGGGCAGGCCTGGGCAAAGGAAAAGCGGCTTGCTGAAGGGCTTAGTGCTGGGCTGTGGTGCAGACCCAGCGCAGGCAGTTGGGAGCCTTGGGACAGATTTGCTGTGTGTCTTCAGCTTTGGCAGGGTCCCTGGGGCTACAAGAATGACTTAGTAGTCACTTAGATCAGGTTAAACCAGGGCTAAGAGGACTGTGTGAAGTACGAAGTGGAGCCAGTAAGTCTGTTCTAGAAGGAAGCGAGGAGAGATCTGGGCATGAGAAGGAACCCTTGAATTGAAGGCACCCAGGTTCCTTTTGAGGTTCCTTTTGAAGAGCATTCACTGGAGACACAGTTGCCTCTCACTTTCTTCCTGCTTAGGCACTCACAGGGAAAGGAGACTTCATTCACCAAGTCCACCACACCGAGTTGCTCTGAGTCACACTGGGGAGGGTTGCCACTGAGTAACCACAGTGGAATGTAGCCTGTGGCTACTGTTACTGCCCTAGGTCATTTAACAACTCTCTCCCTCCCTCTTGGGCAGACAGCAGCTTCCCCAGTCTGGTGGTCAGGCCGGGAGAGTGGACTGAAGTATGATCTCTCCTTTCCCAGAGGAACCCCTGCTGCTGGCTGAACTCAAGCCTGGCCGCCCCCACCAGTTTGATTGGAAGTCAAGCTGTGAAACCTGGAGTGTGGCCTTCTCTCCAGATGGTTCCTGGTTCGCCTGGTCTCAAGGACACTGCGTGGTCAAGCTGGTCCCCTGGCCCTTAGAGGAACAATTGTAAGTCCTCTTTATACTGTGGGGGATGAAGGAGGTCTGTGGGGGAACTGGGTACCTTTCCAGACTGTCCCTGCTCTTTGGGAGTCTTTTCCAAGATTAGGTGGGCAAAGGAGGTCTGAACACTTGAGGGCTTGGTCATGAAAACCCAAAACTCCACATTCTGGACCCAGGGAACCTGGTCTGGAGAGAGTGTGTTGGCTTCATACTGAATCTTTGAACAGCTTTATTGAGCTAGAAGTGATACCCCATACATACAGCTTGTCCATGAAGTAAATGGCACTGGCTGTGCTCTCCGTGATCTTGTAATCACTTCTGGGGAGATGGGGGCAAGAGGACCACAAGGTGGAGGATAGCCTGCACTAGGTGAGACTCCGCCTTAAAAACTACAAAGAGTGTGCAGTGCAGCATCTTCACAGAACTGTGCACCTGCCACCACAATCAGTTCTAGAGCAGTCACGTCCTCAGAGACCTGTCTCCATTGTCCTCCACAGCTTTGGCCCAGCAACCATTGTGACTTGTGCTGTCACTGTAGGCTCGCCTGTCCAGGGCTTTTTCTTGGGATATTTCTGCATGGGACTCTCTTAATACAGCTCCACATAATACCTGGCAGTTCAAGTGTGTGGGTGTGTGTGCACGCGCATGCGTGTGTGTACACCACTGCTCACTTTTGTTTCCTGTGCAGTGACGATGTAGTAGTGTGAGATGCCTGACTCAGTTGACAGGTTTTTTATCTTATCTGCTCTGAATGTGTTTGGACACATCTATGTAGGCAAGTTTGTTCAGTGTTAGACTGAGGGAGTGGACGCTGTTTCCCACAGTGGTGGGACTGTTTTATGTGACCCCAACAGAGTCTTCAGATTTGAAATTCAAGGCTTCCTTGAGACCCTTGACTCTGGTCCTCTCTTTGTTCCAGCCCGGCACTCCTGGTGTGAGGTGGAGTCTGATTTGCGTTTCCTTCCTGCTACCTGAGCCTTTTTCCTGTGCTAATGGATCTCTGAGTCCTTCCTTCAGAGAATCCCTCCTCCTCAGATCTCTAACAGGATCTTTGTTTCTTTTCTGTTTGTTTTTCTTTGGTTTTCTAACCTAGTTTGTAGTTTCCTGTGCCAGTGTTTCTCCTGGTCTTGAGTTATTTATTGATTCAGTTGAGTCTGAATGTATTTATTTATTCGCCCTGTATGCATGTATTTATTGTAAATCTTCATTTGGCACTGAACAGAGGCAGAGAACCCTGAAGTACAGGAAGCTTGCTCTGGAGGCTCCTGGCATTTCTCACCAGTAATGCTTAGGTACATTTCATGGGAAACTGTTGCCTTGATACTGGTAATGCCACCAAGAGTCCTGATTGTCCTAGGACAGCCCAACACTGCTGGGGAGGAAGGTGTGAGTTACACAGTCCTCACTTCCTGGACAATTCAATTCCCAAGAATCCTTGAACTGTCCAAAGTGGGGGCCTCTGAGGTAACTGGTGGTGGGCTGCCTCCTGAATGGCTTCACCTGGAAAGGTGAGTTGGATTAGTGTCCTCTGTAACAGGAAGGGAAGGTCAAGGCCATTCTCTGTCTGAATGCCTCGTTACATTTGTAAATAGAGTTAGAGACTCTTTGTGTCTGGGTTGGAGTCTAGGGTCAGCTTGTTGTCTAAAGTCTTTGTTGTTTTGTTCTCTTGCTGTTTCCCTCTAGAGTCTTCATACTGTTGATTACATACATCCTTGCAGGCAAACACAGCCTTCTTTTGATAACCAAGAAAACAGGGGAGGGCTGTTTGAATGTTAGTCTTTTTTTCTGTGTTATTTACCAAAGCAAGAAACATATTCACTAGTACATTAAATGAGAAGTTACCGTCTGGGGAGATAGCACAGGTTTTGAAGAACGATCATCCGATGCGGTACAAGCTGATGACTTCTTTTTAAAGCAGCCAGGCACGACAGTGCCTCGTCACTACAGCTGCTAGTGAGGCTGAGGCAGGGAAATAGCCTGAGCCACTGAGCAAGGCTCTGGAATAGGATGCAGCTCAGCGTTGGGGGGGCGGGGGGGGGGAGGAGAGAGGCTTCTTCCTGAGCGTGTGATGCTCTGGGTGCCATCCCTACTAAACCAATACAGACAGCAAAACAAGCCACACCACCATGGGTGTGGTAATGGCTGCCATGTACAGTCACGGGATTGCCTGAGATAGGCATGTACAGTGGAACAGAACGTGTGATACGGCCCATGGGACTGTCTCAGAAGTGAGTACACAGCTGTTCCTAGTGACTTGTTTACTGTGGTTAAAGTCTGGTTGTTCTGTCCTGTGCTAGACCTTGGACCAGGCCTCTGTATAAGGACTCTGTCACACAGCTATGGCCCCAGGCTGAGTACTTTTCATTATTTATTTCTGGATTTCTTGTTGTTTTTTGCATTTCGTGAGCTAACTTAATTGGTACTGGCACCGTTATATTCTTGTTAGGGGTTATTTGTGTATTGGTGCGACTGGTGACCCAGTCTAGGACCTTGCCTGTGAGAGAAAGGGACTCTATCTGAGCTCCAGTCCAGCCTAGAATAGTTTATACATTTAGTTTTCCGAGACAGGGTCTGTATGGCCCTCATTGTCCTGGAACTTAGTATATAGACCAGGCTGGCCTCAGACTCCCAGAGATCCAAGTGCTGGGATTAGAAGTGTGAGCCCCCACACCCAGCTGTTAGACATTTTAAAAAAATTCTATTAGCCAGCCGTGGTGAAGCATGCCTTTAGTCAGACAGAGCACGCAGTAGGCAGAGGCAGGTGGTCTACATAGAAAGTTCTAAGACAGCCAGTTACACAACAGAGTCCTGTTCCTGCCCCATTCTATTAGGAAATGCTTCTGAGAGTGAACATTCCCTGCTGTCCACCAGTAGTCATGCACATGACTTTCAGGAATAAAGATTTGCATAAAAATATGTGTGTGTGTGCGTGTGTGTGTGCGCGCGCGCGCGCGCAGGCCACCCCAGTTCAGGGCTGCTGCAAGTTGGATGAGCCAAAGAGGTAAAGCCCGTGTCCCACAAATCCCAAAAGGAATGGAGGCTGTTCCAGAGTCCATCGGATGCCGGAGTGACTTCTAGTAACTGGAAGTCTGGCTGGCAAGGTGGTTGACCTTTACAGTCGTAGATTCATTCAGAAATGTCTGCTCTGCCCAGTATCCCTAAAGGATTCGAAGCCAAAAGCCGAAGCAGCAAGAATGACCCAAAAGGACGGGGCAGTCTGAAGGAGAAGACGCTGGACTGTGGCCAGATTGTGTGGGGGTTGGCCTTCAGCCCATGGCCCTCTCCACCCAGCAGGAAACTCTGGGCACGACACCATACCCAGGCGCCTGATGTCTCTTGCCTGATCCTGGCCACAGGTCTCAACGATGGACAGATCAAGATTTGGGAGGTACAGACAGGTAGGTCTTTCTAGCTAGTACTAGGTCCAGGGTGGTGTGCTCTTGACGTGTGGTCAGGCCCCACTTACTGCCAGTGGGCTGATGAGTGGTCACCAGCCAAGGAGCCTGCCTTCACCTTACACTGACCTGTTCCCTCCAGGGCTCCTGCTTCTGAATCTTTCTGGCCACCAAGACGTCGTGAGAGATCTGAGTTTCACACCCAGTGGCAGTTTGATTTTGGTCTCTGCATCCCGGGATAAGACTCTTCGCATTTGGGACCTAAATAAACACGGTAGGGGGGAGGGGCTGAGCCACTTGGTCCTGTGCTGACTGCTGCCTTCATCTTTCATGTCAAGCACCTTCCTCCTCAGCATGATAACCTGAGTTCCATCTCCAGAACTCACATGGTAAAGAGAAAAAAATGGCAAAGGAGGCAGTCCTGCAAGTGGTGCATTCCCCAACAGTGAGACTTGGCCAGCGCCATGCTGTGGCGGCCATCCTGCCTCTCGCTATGGGGCGTTTCTCCTACCGTCTTAGCAGTGAGAGTGCTCATTCATTGCCAGCAGCTGCCTGGCCCTAACATGGCTTCCGTGGGACACGCCATGCCTGGAGCCTCAGCAGCAGGCAGCTGCTTCTGTGCTGGAGGCTGGGAAGTCTTAGACTAAGGAGCCAGCCTGTGGCTAGTGACGGGAGCTCACCCCAGCCCATAGATGGCTCTGTCACAAGACACTCACGGCTCTCTAGGTGTGCTTTCTTGCATAAAGCACTACTCCCATTCCCAAGGACCCCATTCCAAATGCCATCTCTTAGAGATTGTGTTTGCATCCTATGAATTTTGTGGGTCCCCACAGTCCATAGCAACTTGTAGATAAGCAGGTCCAGAGGTGTTTGGAGTGTCCTCATTCAGACTCCTCACTCACTAAGAGACACTCCCCATTTCCGGTCTCTGTCTGATCCGGGAGCTTGAGCCCGAGCAGCTCAGATGGGCCTGCCAGCAAGGACCCGAGTTAAACGCACAGCTAAGCTGCCCACCAGCCCCTCACCTGCTGGACTTTGAAGATGCATCTCTCTTATGTATTCCTAGCTGCCCTGGAACTCTGCATAGACCGAGTTGGCCTTCAACTTACAGATCTGCCTCCCTCTGCCTTCCAAGAGCTGGCTTTGAGGGTTTACACCACTATGCCCAGCTCCGACTCCGCCATGTTTCATGCTGTGTGTAGAGATCCTCGTCACCGTATGGCTTAGCCTAGGTTGGCCCTGGACTTCACTGGAACTTTTCCTCCTCCCAAATGCTGAGACTAGAGGCCTGGTCACCCCTGGTGGGAAGATTTGAGGGAGCAGTAAACCCCCTGCTGAAGAGAGTGGACTGTGGGGGCAGGGGTGACTGACCGTGAGTGGAACAAAGGTGGACTGGGGGGTGTCTCTCTCTCTCTCTCTCTTTTTTTTTTTTTTAAGGTTTTTCGAGACAAGGTTTCTCTGTGTAGCCCTGGCTGTCCTGGAACTCACTCTGTAGACCAGGCTGGCCTCGAACTCAGAAATACACCTGCCTCTGTCTCCCAAGTGCTGGGATTAAGGGCGTGCGCCACCACTGCCCAGTTCTTTTTTGTTTTTAAAGTGTATATGTATTCACTGAGAATGTATGCCCACCATTCATGACCCTGGTACTCACAGAGGCCAGAAGGAGGTGTCCTATTCCTTAGAGCTGGAGTTAGAGATGGATGTGAGCTGCCATGTGGATGCTGAGAACCAAACCTGGGTCCTCTATAAGTGCAGCAAGTATCTTTGAGCCACCTTTCCAGTCCTGAGTAGCGTTTTCCAACAAGAGAGGGCAAGATGTGTTAGTGGCGAGCAGGCATTGTCCTGCTAACCTGACTTAGCATAATACGTTCAGTTCTGACAGCGAGGTTGCCATAGAAGCAGCTGACTGACAGACTAATCACTTAGAGCCACATGGACCCATGAACTCCTGTGAGTTCCAGCCCTCTACGTCCTGTTCTTACCCACTTTCCCTCACACACATCTTTCACATGCCCTTGCAATTGCTAACCCATGTCCAGAATCCAGGATCTGTCCATCCAGTGTCTGTACTGGGGAACACACTCCTGAACACACACACACGTAGGGTTTTGAGTCATTTGGCAAGAATAGACTTTCATTCCTCATCTTTTCTCCTGTATATTGCAGTTTGCCTTAAGCAATACCCCACGTGGGGAAGTTTCTGTTCCTCTGGACCACAGGCTGAGCGCACGACCCATTGACTCACTCATTCTCATGTGGGCCAGCCTTGGGAAAGTCCAGGCCTGAGAAGGTGATGCACAGCACTGACCATACCCTGAGTGCACAGCACAGTGTCACTCGCAACCTGGTTTTCTGACCTCAGAGCGCATGCCTCTGATGACTGTCCTGCTTGCGTGCTTGAGTAGAGTTCCATAGGGAGCTTTGAGAGGCTGTCAAGCCTGGACAGGTGTGAGTACTTAACGTGCTGGGTCTTGAAAAGATGGTCCTCTGTGCTGTGCATGTTTGCCATCCCCACCTGCAGACCAGGGGAAGCTGCAGGGCATCAGTGCCCTTGGCTCTTTGGCCACTGCATTCATAGATTGTAGGTGCTTCCTTTTCCCGTGGATTTCCAAGTGGTTGTCACCTTGTTGTTCTTGTCCTGTACTAGAATGTGGGTCTTTTGCCTGGCTGAGACCTAGGTTTTACTGGCCTTTTATTTCTCAGGGCTGATCGTCTTCTGTTCTCGTCTGGCAGGGAAGCAGATCCAGGTGTTATCTGGCCATCTACAGTGGGTTTACTGCTGCTCCATCTCCCCTGACTGTAGC
This sequence comes from Arvicanthis niloticus, assembly GCF_011762505.2. NCBI lineage: Eukaryota > Metazoa > Chordata > Mammalia > Rodentia > Muridae > Arvicanthis > Arvicanthis niloticus. Next base: position 8,078,590 of record NC_133432.1, read on the forward strand.
ATGCTGTGCTCTGCAGCTGGTGAGAAGTCGGTAAGCCTCCAGTGTGTGTGCACAGCATGTGTGTGTGCACGCCTGTATACAGCGTGTGTGCGTGTGTACCTGAGCTGCAGTCTGTGTGCCAGTGTGTCCCAGCATTGGCTGGCTGCCTCTGGCCCCCTACACAACACTCAAGAGGCTGGAGCATGAACATGACCGTGGAGAGGAAGATGTGGAAGTGGGTGCTTCATCTCTGGAGGAGGTTCTTTTTCCAGAATGGTGAAGTGCAGTATTTTCAGACCTTTTTTTTTCCCCTTTGGAGTCCAGAATTTTAAAAACTACAGCCCACTCAGACCTGAATTTGAATCTTTCCAGTTTGACTCCATGTGATTAGAATTCCAGTCCAAACCCTGACAAGAGTAGTGCTGGTCTGTTGTGTTCTAAAGACATTGGAGCCGGGGCAGTCTGGAGAGGTAGTTTCTCTTCTGCTTGTGTAACCTAACTGATGTCGGATGTGACAGTTTTGAAGGGGTTACTGTCATAGCTCAGGAACTTGATCATGGAAGTAAAGCACTTTCCTTTCTTTGTTTTTGGAGACAGGGTAACATAACCCAGGCTGACCCCACCCCCGCTCCCTGCACATCTTATGCGGGGCAGGGATGGAGCCCAGGCTCTGTGGAGTATTCCGAAAGCTCGCTCCTGAGCCTCGTCTCCACCCTCTCCGAGTTTTGTAAGGATAAAAAAGGAAATCCTACTTTGATGAGTCTCATCAAGGTTTAAAGTTATGAGCTAGGTCAGATGCAGTCATGGTCCAGATTTCCAAGGTTCTTAAGCAAGGCGTTGCCAGTCTGGGAAGGGTGCTGCTGCTTGGTCCACTGGACCTGCTGTTCATATCTGATCCTCGGCTTGGCTTCAAGTGGAACAGGCTGCCACTGCAGGGGTCTCCTTCAACCCTGTTACCCCATCTCAAGCAGGGGTCAGAAAGCAGTGTGCAATATTGAGTAGGCAGCCTTCTGTAGGCTAGCCTGGCCTATGCTCTCTTAAAATTCATTGCAATCTTTACTTTTTTTTTTTTTTTTTTTTTTAACCCTGCATAAAGGGTCCTAGGAGGGCTGTAGAAACAGAGAACTAGACTTTCCCTGGCTGAGACCAGGGTTTCTCTGCCTGTCACTAGTGTCTATGCATCTTGCTTCTGCCCCTCACCAGACACATTTCTGTCCTATTGCAGGTCTTTCTGTGGAGCATGCGGTCCTACACACTAATCCGGAAACTAGAAGGCCACCAAAGCAGTGTTGTCTCCTGTGATTTCTCTCCTGATTCCGCCTTGCTCGTTACAGCTTCGTATGACACCAGTGTGATTATGTGGGACCCCTACACCGGCGAGAGGCTGAGGTCACTTCAGTAAGGACCTTGTAGGGTTATGCACGTTACCTTGGAGCCTGGGATGGGGAGGAAGAGCTTGGCTGGAAGAGCACAGTTGGCTCCGTGCTTTTTCTGTGTTGAGTTCTCTTCAAGTCAGACGACACCAGTGGCTGGACCCACCTGTTAACTGAGTGACTCCCATCCAAGCTGTGGCCTCCACTGTAAATTCTCCTGCCCTCACAAGCTTGCTCCACTTTCTCCCGTTTCTGTTGTTTTAGAAGCAAATGATAGTAGTTCTATAATTATCACAGATCCGCTTAAAAAGTCGGTTTTCACTGTGGCATTTAAGTGGAGCTGACCTACTTTACATAAAGAAATTAGCACAAGGAAGTGTCGGAACCCTTCTGACATCTCGAGACACTTGGAGCATTCAAGGGACCTTGTTTTCCAGTGTGCAGTTGCTACAGTTTTACACAAGTACTGGCCAGAGCGTTTACTGTGCTGCCTGTGGGTGGGGTTCTGGGGAAGGGATGCCAGCACTCCAGACCTGCTCTGTTTCTTTGTAGTCACACTCAGCTTGAACCTGCCATAGATGACAGTGATGTCCACATGAGCTCCCTGAGGTCTGTGTGCTTCTCACCTGAAGGCTTGTATCTTGCTACAGTAGCAGATGACAGGTAAGGAGGCACTGCACGATCTTAGCCAGCTGCCTTCGAGCTGGTACTTGCTGGTACTGGCAGGCATTCCCTCGCTGGCCCCTAGCCCAGCTCACATGTACACTTCTCTCCCATCCAGACTCCTCAGGATCTGGGCTCTGGAACTGAAGGCTCCGGTTGCCTTTGCTCCTATGACCAATGGTCTTTGCTGCACATTCTTCCCACATGGTGGAGTTATAGCCACAGGGTATGTATCTGCACTGAACAGATGGACAGCAGTATCTCGTGTGTATGCCACGAAGAAAGTGTCTACAATAGTAATGTCAGTTATAGATGTTAGTGGTCAATGTAACTGCAAGGAGAGACCTTTATATGGTCCATGTTACCTGAATGGCCAATTCCACAAGGAGGCATAAGATAAGGTGATGCAGTTTTTATATGGGAAGTCTACAGCTGAGGTCACTTACAGATCACATCTGTAATTGGTACATGGCTGTTACTGGATGAGCTCAGGACCTTCTCGTGCTAGGCTCATGTCATCAAAGGTGATTTTGTTGTTTTGGACAGTCTCAAAACTCACTAGAGTTCCTGACTTTGGGTTCTTTCCCACTTTAATCTTATGAAGCAGCTGAGATCACAGCCATGGGTGACATCCTGGGCTTTAAGAATCCTACCAAATAGCAGTCATTGCCCAGCATTTGCAGCTTTTTCCAGTCAGGGCGCACTTAGCTTCTGGAGTCTCCATTTCAGGTCAGCCCAGAACCACCTCTGTCTGTTGAAATGAAAACAGCTCTCGGGCTGCTAAGCACTGGTCTCTGTTGTTTCAGGACGAGAGATGGCCATGTTCAGTTCTGGACGGCTCCCCGGGTCCTATCCTCACTGAAGCACTTATGCAGGAAAGCCCTCCGAAGCTTCCTGACCACGTATCAAGTCCTAGCACTGCCGATCCCCAAGAAGATGAAAGAGTTCCTCACGTACAGGACTTTCTAGCAGTGCCAGCCACTCCATCTCCTGCAGCAGAAGCAGTACAAGGGACTGGCTAGGATGGAGCCAGGCAGACCACACTGGACCAGTGTGGACCTTCATCCTATGGCATGTGCAGAGTAGGTCTGAGTGATCCCACGTCCGTGGTGCCGGCCTTACCTCGTCCTCGTCCGTTGTGAGCAGCCTTTGTGAGTCAGTCTAGTCGTGTTGAAGCCAAGTGCAGTTGTGGATGGTGTTTGGGTAATGAAAGCAAGCAGGCACCAGAGCCTTTCTGGTGGTGGCCAAGTCCACACTCCCTTAACTGGGAAGTGCCTGCTGCCTCTTGCCAGTCAGCAGCTGCATGGTCAGGGGAACTTTGACATGGGGTTCCTTACTCAGCTGCACGTGGACTGGGCTGTGCTTCTCACCAATACACTAGTGCCGGCTTCTCTTTTCCTTTACCCAGTGGTGTGCATGTGTAGGAAGTGACAAGCGACTCTGTCAGCTCATACGAGGAGGTAGTCCTCAACTGCATGATGGTCAGATGGCCATTTATCAGCATCATATTTATTTGTATTTTCTCAGCAGATATTAAGGTACAACGGTGTTCTCTCAATTGTCTCTAAGAACCAGAGTTCTTAAGTGGCCCAGTTGTGGAGCCAAGTCTTAGTTGTGTGGAGTCAGTGCTGACATCACTGGCTCGTGCTGTCACGTGTGTTTGTCACTGCTGCTTAACCTCAATGGGATTTATCCTCCAGTTCCAACTGCCCAAAACAGACAAGGCCCTTCCTTCCAAGCACCGTTCTTTGACAGCGGTAGCAGCTACCTATTCAAGACGCCTCACACAAAGTCTGCCTTAGGAAAGTTAATATATTTTAAATTATTTTAAAAGAAACTCAACATCCTATTCTTTGGCCTTTCTTAATTGAAGCTTTATGGAGGCAGTGTTAACATTGTATAGTGTGTGCACAGAGGAGTGGCCTCTGTTATCTGAAGAACATTGGAAACTGAGGCTTTCATTGAAGGGAGAAAAGAAAAAAGAAAAAGCCTGTCTCTGTCCTTTTTTTTTCTCATTAAAAAACAAGCAAAATAAATAAATAAAACATTTGAAACCAAGCACAGAAGGAGAGGGGGACACCAGTGGCAGCTCTACCATGTGGCCAAGACGCTGCCTCCATGAACAAGAAAATAGAATTCTCCCTTTGACGGCATGCTGAAGACATCTCCCTGAGATGCAGCTTACCTAAACAGCGTGGTTATGGGGGAGGGGGCTCCAGTGAGGTAGCTGCGGCTCTTCATCTAGCCCAAGGGAAGTTTGGTCCCAAGGTAACTGTAGTCTGATGGCCTAGAAGGAAGAGTCTCTAGAAATTTATTCTGTGACACCAGCCTTAACAGAAATGCAGGTGGACAGGCCAGAACGGATTAGAACACTGAACACTTTATTTTTCCTGTGAAGGACGTGGTGTAACTACAGCCCGGCAGGAACGTTTGCAGTGCCCCATTCTGCCCCAACACGCAAGGTGTAGTCTGAAGGCGAGCTGCGCTGTAGTTTCTTTCCTGTTTTCATAATAGAATTTGGAACTGCTGGCAAGCCTTCTCAGAGTGGGAAAGACTCTGCTTTGTTCCCGAGACAGGCTCTGTCTGTCTCACTAGGCTGCCTACAGCTGCCTCAGTCTCCTGAGGCCTGAGTTTATATGCATGGTAGCACTTTGGCCAGAAGACTGATTTTGAAATTTTGTAACAAAATATTTAATCGGAAGCCAACTAGCACCCATTTAGAGTTGGAAGACACTGAAGCATACTCAGTTTCACACTGCAGCCAATTTTGTCATCCCAGCAACTGATAGTAAAGACTTTAAAGCAGCCTTCAGCATGGGGACAGGGTGTTTCCCCTGTAGAAGACAAGCAGTGTGGATCACTCTGGATGAAAGTTGCTCTGTACAGCCACAGAGAGCACTACCTAAATGCCTGGGGAGAGCCTTTTGTGACAGGCTTTATCCAGTGGCTCGGGGCAGCATGTCCTCTGTCCTCCAGTCACCGATGTGCCTGAAGCAGGGGCCAGGCCTTGGAACTTCTAGGCCTCTGCAACTATCAGGTCTCTGGTAACTTGGAAAGCAGCAATGAGGGAGCTCAGCTGTATCTTCTCACTGGTGCCCACAGAAAGTCTGTACCTGGGGATAACAATCCCAAGTTGAGAACAAGGCACACCCCAGGCCCTGCCTGTGAGGTGAGAATGTGGGAGCTGCTGCAGCCTGCCACGGAGGCCCTGGAGCTGACAGACCCACCCTGGTTAGCACTCTGCTCTGTGTCCTCTAAGTTTCTCCCCAACACTCACTCAGCCACTTGACTGAAGCTGCCGAGGACAGATTAGAAACCCAGCACCAGCAGGTTCTGAGCTGCACTCAGCACTCCATCCTCTCTACCGACAGAGGGCAGGGTGCATGGGATGAGGGCTTAGGAACTCTGTAGATGCCCTCTGGCTGTGGCTGCAGCGAGGGCTGGAGGTTCATGGCAGGGCAGTAAAGCAGGACACCAGCAGCTCATCCTGTCACTTTTAAATGCCTAGCCACTGGAAGCAAAATCACTCCAACACAGTGATAGGAAATGACCTACTTTGTCTACATGAGCTAGTGACAGCCTATTGGAGCTTGTGATACTAGTATTTGGTTGGAGCCCAGTGTGCTGTCCACTTAAATGACAGCTGCCAGTGTCACTGGGGAGTAATGACAGTGTTGACTGAGCTGGGCAAAGTGAAAAATTGAGTCTGTCTGTTTTTCTCCACTGGGCTCCTGTATGCCACAATGCCTTAATAAGCAGAGCAGCTGGCCATCTCCAAAGACCTGCATGCCCAGTGTGAGGAGAGCCACACAGGGGACCTCTCTGTGCTCTGGAGGCAGCACACACAGCCTTCTCCACAGTGCACCTGGCACTACCCTAAACCAGACTGTCCCATGTGTGAATGGCGCACAAGCTGAAGCTAAAAAGCTCACAACAGGAGAGGGGACAGACAGAGAACGAAACTGGGAAAACACTCACTCAATGTCTGCCATTTTGGTCAATAAATGTATCCGAACTGAAGATGGAAAGTCAACTGAGGGAAAAACAGAATCACACGAGTGAGATCACCTCGCACACACGGACTTCTGATGAACCTGAGCATCCGTGCTCAGCCCCACGGCCTGCAAGTCACCAGACTGATGCACTGAGCATGGTCAGGCCTGCTGCTCCTTATCACACAGGCTGGGGTGCAGCTCAGGAAGTTAGACCCCACAAACACATGAACATGTACACGGGCCCATCCCCAGTGGTCATAGAACAAGGACAAGTCAACACTGTTCGTGGTGGGTGACAGCTATACACCAACCAGAAAGCTATGTTACCCTTTAAGACAGTGAGGACAAAGTTAAGCAACAGATTCCACACAGGCTCACAGTACTGGGGACCTGAGAGGAGGCTGCTGGGAGCAAAAGCTTCCAAAGGCTATGTGGAGGGGCCCCTGGGGAGCTGGCACCCTTCTCCCCTGTGCTTCACTCTGAATCATCTGGGGTGACTCCAGGCTCCGCCCATGATGCTGATCTCTCAAACACGGCAGTAAGCAGAACTTAAAGACAGCCTCCTGAAGACAGCCTAGTCTACAGGAACACATCTTTTCGCCTTTGTGGGATATCTCTTAGAATGTGACCTAGAGGCTGGAGAGCAACTCCATCCTAGATGCAGCCCCCATAAACAAGGTATGTGGATACAGCCCAGTGATAGCCCACGTCCCTCACATGTACAAGGCCCTGGGTTCAGTCCCTGGTGTGGGGAGTGTGTAACAAGAATGGAAACTACAGTATGTTCCCTTGAGGAGAGAGCCTCTGCAGGGTCATTTCTGCTCACCCTGACAGCTCTAGATAGTAACAAGGGGTTGGGACAAACCCATTCAGAACTGCTCAGGATTAAAGGTCAGTCACCCTCTTCCTGTTTCTGCTCAACACAGACCTCACTGTCTGTAGCCACCCCAAGCTGCACCTCCTCTCCGCCCCAGTTACCTCTGTGCACAAACAAGTGAACCTCAGTCAGGATGTCATGCAGCGCCAAGCCCTTCAGAGTCTTCAACTCCATGATATCTAGGGAGGAGCAGTTAAGGTGAGGGGAACCATTCCAGAACATGCTGCAGGGAGGCTTCATCCCAGTCGGGTTCTTCATCCCAGTAAAGCTGCACACAGGCCCAATTCTAACTCCACCCATGTTATCGTCAGTAAGGCTTTTCTAGAAAGTACAGCCCTGTCTCAGCAGAACAGCTCCTTAAAGGCCGCACAGCCGCCTGTATCTCATCTCACCGCAGAACAAGGCAATGAGTCCACATTAACGACTGTGAACAGAGAAGCTACATACAGCCTCATTTGGGCTAGAGCCACTGAGGAGAGGCCACTCTGCCTGGGGACACCTGTCACTTGGGGGGGGGGGTACAGGTGTTGGCTGCAGCCTGGGCTTCTGGCCACCCTGAGGCCTGAACCTAACAGAAGTCACCAGAAAGGATACTTTTGTAGGCAGTGGTGAAGTCTTGATTCAGCATCCAGTCCAGAATGTTGGCAATGTCTGTCTTGAGTGGGTGCCCGGTGCAGGTGTAGACAGTCTCCTCCGTCACCTTCCCAAAGGCCATATTGGTACTCTGCAGGAGGAGGCCCAGGGGCTGTCAGCAGCTGCCCTGCCGCAGTGACAAGGCATAGGCCAAGGACAGCGGGAATGCTGTACTGTCCGTACTCCAAGGACTGCCCTTCGCTGCAAGCACTGCTGCCCGTGGGGGAGCTGCAGCGTTATCCCAAAGCTTAGAGCAGCACCAAGCCTTCCCACTGGAACACGGGCAGGGAGCTGGGGCATGGCAGGGTGAATCTTACTAGGTCTCTGAATGAATGCACGGGTTAGCTGGTTGTCTTTCTTGTAAAACTATTTTGAAGCAATGGTTTGAAGTGCCTGCAGTGTGATCGTACCTGTAGAATGTTCAAAGCCCTTCGCATGTCCCCACTGGACAGAGTGACAAGGGCCTTCATTCCATCCTCACTTATATCCACACTAAAAGGAAACAGGCAAAAGAGTTACGTAAAGCCCCCTCCGCAGAGCACAAACTCCATCAACCACATGAACCTTAAATGATAAAGCTTTAAAAGAAGGAAGACATCAAAACAGGTGTCAGCCCTCTCCTGACCATCCAAGCCACTGCAGTGCTTAGGGACGCCCGTCACAGGAGGTGCCAGGCCCCAGACAATTTTACTATGGACCAAGGCTTCAAGGAAGTGGCTGCCGAGAGAGACATTTCTGGGAAGAAAGGATACAGCTCAGCATCTGATCACCCAGAATGGATGTCTGAGTCTTCCCTTCTAGCCAGCTGGCAGCATCTATAAAACAGTCAGTTCCCATGACAAAAGAGAGGGAACAGACTGCAGGAATGTAGGTGGGGGTCAAGAACAATCAAAAGGGCTCAGGGGGCAGAATATCAGGGACCGCTGGAAATGACAGCAGCCAGCAGGCCCCAAGGCTTTCCCTGGGACTCAGCACTCCACCCACCTTCCCTGCCACTCAATCCCCAAACCTCCCTCTTCCCTCTCGTAAACTCACTTCTCTTCTTGTACTACATGTTCCAGTCGAGGAACCATGAGCTCGGGTGTCAGAGGGCCAAATCTGAACCTCGTGCACCGCGACTGCAAGGCAGGGATGATCTTAGACAGGTAGTTACAGATGAGGCAAAACCTGGTGTTTTCCGTGAACTTCTCAATCACTGGGAGAAAAACCAAACAGTTCACACAAGAGAACCCAGAGAAGGCTTAACCACACTAAGTGAGAACTCTGCCTGTAGGGGAGAGGGCATTATGGGATATGAGCAACAGGTTCAGCTCAACCACCATCCTGTGTAGATCTCACTGTGTATGTAGCCCAGGCTGGGCTCAGACTGCAGGTGACCTCCCTGTATGTAGCCCAGGCTGGGCTCAGACTGCAGGTGACCTCCCTTATTCCATTTCTGGAGTACTTGCATTACTGGCATGAGTCATCATATCCACCTCGATTACAAAGCTAGTAAGTGGACCATTAGAGGCACAGATGCATCTTTCTACCATCCGCCACTACTGGAGCACTCTTGTCTCCTCCTCAAGATCTGGCCCCGGGTCTGTCCAAGAGCTCCCCCTCCCTCTGTACAGGATGCTGTCTGATGTTGTCGAGACCCACGGTGTCTGGGCAGGGGGCTCTGTGTGCACTGCCCTGCAGCCCACGTATGAAAGTCTAGGAGCATTCGGGGAGCAACAACCAGCACTGAGAAATGCAAGGGACACCAGCGTCCCCACACAAATCTGCCCACACTGACAGTCCCTCAGCAGAACAAGATGCTGAAGGATGTCAGCAACACTCTAGGACCAGAAGCCATCCTATCCCTCCCAGGTCTCGTTTCCCCAGGCTCCCGAAGCTGTTCTTCCCTCCCAGCAGTGGTAGCAGGAGCTGCTCACAAAGGTCTTTAACAGGAGCGGTACCAGCCCCACTCCACAGGTAAACGCAGGGCTCACTCTGTACCAGTCACTCCTACACTCAGTCTTTCCTGGTGGGTTTTTGTTTTGACCAAAGGCAGAGGATCTGCCAGTGGACAAGGAATTTAAGCCTTATTTTCATTGAATGACAGACTCCCACCACGGAACAGAAGCCAGCACTAGAGAATGAGAGGACGGAGGCTGCCCATCCTGAGGGGCCCCCAGCTACAGGGCCGTCTCGTCTGCATCCCTGGGACTAAGAGTGCCTCCTCATGGGAAGGTAATCTCATACCCAGAATTCCTGGCCCTCAGTACACTCCTTGGCCAACTCGTCAGACGGGGAAGCAAACCTCACCTCGTCTCAAGGCATTTTGGGCATCTTGAGTCATGGCGTCAGCTTCATCCAGGATCACAAGCTTAAACCCTTTCCTAGGAGAACAAAGGCATGTGGAGGGTTCCTCAGCCTCCTCCCACATCAGGCTGAGCCTCCACCTTCACACTTGGGCTACCTCAAGTCCATCTTTCTCAGACCCCGCTGGAGGCTGATCCCTGCATCACACCTGCCTATCTTGCTTTCCTCCCTTACAAGTGATGCAGACCCCAATTTCCACCCTGAGTTGTTAGTCTTCCTTACAGGACTTTATTGTCAGCTGCTCGCTTATAGGGCAGCACTGGAACCCAGGGATGTGAGTAGGCCAAGCACAAACATTCCCAGAGCTATACACACCCCAAGCCTTATTATTATTCTCTGTGTGTGTGTGTAAGTGCCACATCACATCACAAATATGGAGGTCAGGAGGTCATAGGATGACCTGAGGGAATTGGTTCTCCGATTCCCCATGTGGGTCCTAGGAATCGAACTTGGGTCATCAGGCTCGAGGGCAGTGCTGTAGCTCACTGAACCAGGTCACCGCCCTCTTCCTTGTCTAACTGACCTCCATGTCAGTCATCCCGATCTCTAGTATCCCTGTTGAAGTCCAGACCAGCGCATCCAGTATCAGATGTGACTCCCAGCAGAGGACCCGCATAGAGCCCAAGGTTCGTGGAGTCTTCTAATCCTAGCGTCCCCACCTCTCAAACCACTGGACTCATCTCTGCTTCTGACCAAGCCTTTCCTCCTTCCCTTTATTTATACCAACCAAGGCGGACGGACCAAACAGTGAAGGTGTTTCCCAACCCTGCACTAAGTGAGACCCGTAGGGAGAGAAATTCTACCAATCATTCTTACTTGAAGATTGTCCTTGTACTGGCAAAGCTGAGGATCGGCCCCCGAACAATATCGATTCCTCGGTCGTCGGAAGCATTCAGCTACACAAGGAAGAGAGGATGCCGTGACAACCACACCCTGTGCCAGCTACAAGCTCATGGCTCAAAAGTGTCATTCAGGTCTAATGGCAGCTAAGACACAATCAACAAAAACTAATGCCCCGAGCTCAGCCTCACACCGCCATCACATAACACCCTGAAAGGCACACGGGCCTCCTCCCATCCTTCAAGGATCATCCACATAAATGTAGGAAGTAAACACAGGGCCCTGTGGCCCTGAACCAGGACCTCAGCCATGAGCAAGTGCCACTAATTCTAATCCTCACGGCCTGGAGGCTGCCGTGCTTTGAATAAGCTGACGAAAGAACTCTGGACAGCAAGGAGCTGAGCCTCAGATCTACTGCCTAAGTCAAATGCTCTTCTTCTGATTGAGGGTCTTTTGTATTCAAGTTGGCCTTGAACTCACATAGCCTAAGATGACCGAACTTCTGACCCTCCTGCCTCCACTTCCCGAGTGCTGGGATTATAGGTGTACAACCTGTTTGTTATGCTGGGATCAAACCCAGGGCTTTGTGCATGGTAGGCGAGCACTCTACCAAATCAGCCACACCCGCCGGCCCTCAGATGCTTTTCTCTCAAAGACGACATCTAGGCTTTTGTGACCTGAGGGTATCAAGGTTGTCAGCCAAGGTCCCAAGGATCCATAGATGGCACGTCTCAGTGCAGTAATCGGAGAAGATCCAGATGAACAGACATTTTTAAAGGTATTTGTAGAGCAGTGGTTCTCAACCTGTGGGTCTCGACCCTTTGGGGAGTCGAATGACCCTTTCACAGGGGTTGCCCAAGACCATCAAAACCCAGATAATTGTGCGACAATTCCTAACAGTAGCAAAATTACAATCATGAAGTAGCAATGAACATAATTACATAGTAGGAGGTCACCACATCATAACAAAGTGTATTAAAGGGGCGCATCATTAGGAAGGTTGGGAACCACCGGCCTAGAGAGGAATATGCAGTGTTCATTATCACCCCTAAATCTGAAGGGGTTCAACAAGAACTGCGGGCAGGGAAGGCAGGCTGTGGGGAGGGTGCAGCCTCTAATTGGGCCCCACAGGAAGCAGAGGCTGCCAGGTGTTAATGCCCTAGCAAGTACACACACACACACACACACACACACACACACACACACACACAAAGATCCCGTTGGCCAAATCTAACCAGGACCCAGAAGGTCAGGGAGTAAAAGAAGGACCAAAGGTAAGTGTCCGAAGGTCTGAGCTGTTGTGGAGTAAGAGTGTCTCCCTCACCTCCAAGACCATGGAGCCGAATTCTTTATCTTTGTACAGTTGCTTGGCACAGGCCAGGATGGTGGATGTCTTTCCTGTCCCTGGAGGGCCATAGAGAAGCAGGTGTGGCAGGCGGTCTTCACTGATGAACTTCTGAACTGAGAGACAGGAGGAGGAGACAAACGTCAGTCTCTGGGTCCTGCACGCTCACCTTAGGACCTGTTAACACTAGATCCAGATGTGCTTCAGTTCTTCATAGACAGGGAGGGGAAGTCCTGAACTCACACCACGGTTTGTCTGTCTGTCTGTCTTCCACACTAGCTATCTCGGGAGGGTCTATTAACTTGAGAGCAGTGGTTCTCAACCTGTGGGTCGCGACCCTTTTAGGAGCTACATATATATATCACACACACACACATACTGCATATCAGACACTTACATCACAATTTGCAACAGTAGCGAAATTCCATTTATTAAGTAGCAATGAAAATCATGTTATGGTTGGGGGTCGACACAACATGAAGAACTGTACTAAAAGGGCCACATCTCTAGGAAGGTTGCGAGCCACTGCTTCATTGGAGGCATCAGGTCACCAAAGGCATGCCTTTGCGGTGGTGGTGGTGGGGGGCCCTACCCCCTTAGCTGTCTACTTCCTGTCCACTTTGGAGCAGAGTGCTCCCACTGCCATGAGGTGGTGCTCACCAAGGGTCTACAGTCAACAGAGCCAAGCACTGTGGACCAAAAGCTCTGAACCCATAAGGCAAAAATCAACCATCCTTCCTCTATGTTGTCGTCTTGGAGGATGGGGGAATTGGAAAGGCGCCTCAGTTCCTGCAGAGGACATGGGTTTGGTTCCTAGCACCTACAGGGCAGCTCCCAACTGCCTACAACTCCAGTTCCAGAGGATCCAGGGCCCTCTTCTGGCCTCTAGAGGAACCAAGCACAACAAAACACCTCAGCAATAAAAGCAAACAGATCTTTAAAAACGTGTCCTCTTAGACATTCTGGTGCAGTATGAGAAGGAAACACACAGTCCATTCTATAATGGACACGCAGCCCATCCTCTATGGGTCACCCAGAAGAGACAGCATCACCACAAAATGGACCCAAACCCTCCACAAGGACAACAACAACAGATACTCACTGGTACTCAGAATGTCCTGGTGAGAAATGAGGTCGGCCAGGGTCTGTGGCCGGTACTTCTCAACCCTGAAATAGGATTCAACATGCGTTACGATTTATACACAAGCCGTGTTCTGTTACACGCAAAGAAGCCCCATTCACACCCTAAGCAGCAGAGGAAGAGAAACCCTTCACATCTGAATAGAGCCACTGGCTCTCACAACACGGTTGTTCTGTCTCCCAGGGGACATCTGTGAGGCTGGTTAGCTGTGGTAACTATGCAGAGGGTGTTGGTGGCATCTGTGGAGTAGGAGGAGGCAGGTTAGCATCCTCCAGTGGGCAGGTTAGCTCCCTGTTGCCCTACACCAACATGGGGCCACCAAATCAAACAGCGCTGAGACTGCACAAACGGAACTCATATTCAAATATCCACAAGCGAGTAGACGGGCAATGCACTTATGATTTGGCTTTCAAGAGGGAACTGAGTGCTGAACCATGCAACAGCACGGAACAACCTTGAGTTCGAGAAGCCAGACTTAAAAGACCACACGGTCAGTGACTCCACTCCTGAGAACTGAACTGAACGTGTGGTCCAAGACAATTCTTCCTCCTCAGTATGAGCCAGAAAAAGTAAAAAGAAAGCATGGCTAGGCTTGCTTTATTTAAAAAAAAAAAAAACCGCTAAGCTGCTGTTGGGCCGTTCAGAATGCAAACTCTGGGACCCTGGTTTCGATCCCGGAGATCCATGTCAATAGAAGCAAAGAACTGGGTCCTGCAAGTTGTCCTCTGACCTCCACAAGGGTGCGCTGCTACTGTCCCCTCCCGCCACAAATAAGGGGAAAAGAATGCAAGCGCTGAGTTCCGACACCAGTTCGAATCCAAGCCTCCCCACTCCTCCGGTCTCTGAAGCTTTCTAAAGAAAGCCAGGATCGATCTGTTAGGGTCATCAGAGCTCAGTGGCGATGCTCGAGGCACCCGAGGATGCTAAGCTGAGCTCAGAGACTGTTGGGTGTGGAAGCGCAGGGGCGGCTGCGGCGCCAAGGCCGGGTGTCCGGCCGGAAGCGGGAGGGCGATCTGCAAAGCTCCTAGGAAGAAGAGCAGAAAGCAGGATGCGGGGCCGCTCCTACCAGGGCAGGTTCCGGGCCCGGGCCGCCGCGGGCCGCTGCTGCGAAGGCACCGCCACCATGACTGATAGATGCTGCGGGGCCCGGACACCGACCGGCCACACTTGGAGTCGGCGCGCAAACCAACCCTCGCGAGGCTTCGCCTCCGGCTTCCGGCTTCCGGCCCCCGGCCCGCCGCCTCCCCGTTGCTAAGGTGCTGGTTGCTAGGTAACCCGAGGCGCCGGCCTGCAACCGGGTTACCACCTGAGCCCACTATCTCAGCCTTGCACGAGCTTCAGGAAGACCGCGCGCTGCAGCCAGAGCCACCGCGGGCCTCACCAGGGCCAGATCCTGTCAGCTCCAGCGCAGGGGCAAGCCGCAAAGGAGCAGCAAGTTCCAGAGCCAGAAACAGTTCCGTGGCTGGGGTGTGGTCAGAGCACCCTCGGTTACATAACCAGCAACACACACGCACACACACAAACACACACGTAAGGACATATACACACAGGTATACACACAGCTACATATATAAATATACATATACATACATCCCCATTCACATACATATACACTTACACACATATAATTATATATACACTCTTGCACTCACATATATAGATATACATACACACATATGTATACACACATACATAGTTAATATGCACACATACACATGCATACATATATACTCACATTCATATACATGTATATCATACATATACACACATACAACATGCACATTCAGATATATACACATGAATACAGTTACATATATACACATACATGCATACATATAACACATTCATATAAATACACACGCAGACAGACATCTGTGTTTTATATACACGAACGCACATTTTCTTCTACAGTGAGAGAATTACAGACCAATTTTATTTATTTATTTATTTATTTATATTATTTTTTTTTTTTGAGACAGGGCTTCTCTTTGTAGCTTTGGCTATCCTGGAACTCACTCTGTAGACCAGGCTGGCCTTGAACTCAGAAATCCACCTGCCTCTACCTCCCAAGTGCTGGGATTAAAGATGTGAGCCACCACTGCCTGGCGAATTATTTTCATCTTTAAATTTTATTTTCAGCCAGGTATGCCCTTAATTCTAGTACTTGAGAGGCAGAGGCAGGTGGATCTGGGTGAGTTCAATGTCTATAGAGTGGGTTCTAGAACAGCCAGAGCTACATAGTGAGACCCTGTCTTCAAAAAACAAAAGAGAATTTTAATTAATTTGTGTGTGCCATGATGCATATGTGGAGGCCAAAGGACAATTTTCAGGAGTTGGTCTTCTTTCTTATGTATGGGTCCTAGGAACTGAACTTAGCAGTCAAGCTTGGTCACAGGTGCCTTTCTCCAGTGCGCCATCTTGATAACCCAACTTTCAGCCATCTAGATAGTCCAACTCTTACCCTTTTTACTATTTTCCATAAAGAGTATTTTTACTCTTATTACTCAATAATAATCAATTTTATTGATTATTAATAATCAGTTAATAATAATCAATCTTATTGATTATTATTGTTCACTTGCTCTTGTTTTGAGACAGATATTAACCACTGTTACCTGCTGCGGCCAGCTACTGCTGCAGCCTGGGACCCAGATGCAGGAGCTTAGGGCTGCAGGGTGTGGCTCAGTTGTCAGAGTGCTTGTCTGGTGTGCTCAGAGCCCTAGGCTTGGTCCCCAGCAACACAGAAACAGGCATGGTGTTATGTACCTGTTAGGCCAAGCCTGTGAGGTGCAGACAGGAGCATCAGAATTACAAGGCCATCCTTGACTACATATCCAGTTCGTGGCCAGCCTGGTGGTGTACTTAACTACCCTTGGAGCCAAGCAGCCGCCATCTTGGAGAGTTCATCTGTGTCCACTTACAAAAGAATTACCCCAGCTGGACTTTCTGACCATTTACATCCTCTCATGGAAGACCCTCACCTGAGTATCCAATGGTTCCCTACAATTTACTGTGTGCAATTCTGCCTCAGTTGCACATGGCTTGACTGGAGGGCAGCGGGGAGAAGGGGAACTAGAGTATTCAGACTAAGAAAGACTACGAGAGAGGTCTCTATCTATGCAGCTATGGGAAAACCTTGACCCTGGGGGCCAAATCCATTCTGGTTCCATCTCTGGAGGAAGGAACACCCACTCTCCTGTAGGCACCCCTCACCTACGCTCCTCTGTAAGGAAGCCCAATAAATTCATTGGTTCCCGAGTGACTGTTGGTAGTAGAATCATGCCTTGGTTTGTCATTGGAATCTTAGGAGGAGGCATTGCTTATCTGCCTCGCCCCAAGGAATTCTATCAACACAAGGAATTTTATCGACACTGGGCTACATGAGACCCTGTCTCCAACAAAATAAAACACATCACAGAAGAAGGGGGTCAGATGGTGCTCCAGGGGTGCTTCCTCTGTAGACCAACTTGACTGAATACTGGTTCTTCAGAGCATTAACCTGTCACTCTCCTTGCTTGGCTCACGGATGATTTCAATGATACCTTCTCTCTAGCAAGCACAGGATGCAGTGCCACAGCACATTACACTCAGGGACGGTTTTGGGTTGGAGAGATGGCTCAGAGGGTAAGAGCCCTGGCTGCTCTCCCAGAGGTCCTGAGTTCAATTCCCAGCAACCACAGGGTGATTCACAACCATCTGTAATGGGATCTGGCGCCCCCTACTGGCATGTAGGTATACATGCAGGCAGAACACTGTATACATAATAAATACATAAATCTTTTAAAAAAGGAAGAAAGAAAACTTCAAGGGTTGGTGTGGTGGTTTCAATGAGAAGAGCTCCCATAGGCTCATCTATTTGGATACTTTGTCCCCAGTTGGTGGAACTGTTTGAAAAGGATTAGGAGGCGTGGCTGTCTTGGTTACTTTTCCATTGCTGTGAAGAAAAACCATGCCAAGTCAACTAGCATAAGAAAGCATTTAGCTGGGGGCTTGTTTACAGTTTCAGAAGGTGACTCTGTGGTTGGGAGCATGGCAGCAAGCAGACAGATGCTCGGCATTGGAGCAGTAGCTGAGAGCTTGCATTTGAGGCGCCAGCCATGAGTGGTGGTTTGGGAGGGGGCAGCGAGCTAACTGGGAATGGATGCTGTGAGCTTTTGCAACCTCCAAGCCCACATCCAGTGACACACCTTCAACCAACATGGCCACACTGAAGTGGAAATTTCTAGATTCTTTGGAAAGTTATATCAAATGATGGTTTGTTGGGGCACACAGGTGAAAGGATGTCTTGTTAAAGCAGACATGGGAAAGAAAGTTTTCCTGAAGCAGACACGGTGAAGTGATGTTTGGATATAGCAGACATGTGAAAAGACACACGATGAAAAAGTATAAATATGACCCCACAGACAATGGGAGTTGAGCACTGGATGTTGGTTTGCTGCCACCATGCCCAGCCCTGCCTTTCTTTGTTCTTACAGCATCTGTGGGTGTGTCCTCACATGTTAGAGTTGGGCAGTTGGTACAAAGAATTTGTTTGGGGCAATAGTGGCAAATGCCTTTAATCCCTACACTTAGGAGGCAAGGGTAGGTGGGTCCTTGAGTTCGAGGCCAGCCTGGTCTACACAGTGAGTTCCAGGACAGCCAGGGCTACGAGAGAAAACCCGTCCTGAAAAACAAAAACATAAACAGCAACAAAACAAAAACAAAGAATTTTGTTTGGATGGATGTTGCAGTTGGCTCTTGATGACGTCATCTGTGTGTGCCTGGATGTGGACTGTAGCATCATGAGGAGAGATGCTGTGTTACTGACCATCACATGCCAAGTGCCTGTAACACGGTCTGGGTCAAAGGAAGCACTCAACAATGGCTGAATGGACAAAGGAATGGATGGATGATTCTACCTGATATCTATTAGGATGTTCCCATCGTCAGGACAATAGTTTGTGTTTACTGCATACATGGACCCCAATAGACTATGTTTCAACTTGTGAGTTTTCCTCTCTATGATGGGTTTGTAGGGATGGGGGGAGGGTGGGAGGTTACTGCTTCTGGGAGGCCAAGCCCGAATCAAGTAACAGGGCATACTTGCTGGTCAGCCACACTGTCATTTAGGAGGGCTCTGGATTCAGGTGAAAGCAATTGCAGAGAGAAAATAGTTTTGTTTAAGTTTAGTTTGGTTTTTAGCACACATGCACGCAGGCGTGTGTGTGTGTGTGTGTGTGTGTGTGTGTGTGTGTGTGTGTGTGCGCGCGCGCGCGCACGCGCTCATGCAGGCTCTCTCACCGTTGTCCGTACATGGGCCAGAGGGTGGCAAATGAAATTGAGAGCCCCGTTTTGTCTCTTCTCTTCCTTGAAGTTGTTCAGGAAGTTGTAGAGAAAGATATTGGAGAAGGGGCTTAGATTCGTTGGTGCTTTTTGCAGTCCGGTGGAAGAGGTGTCCTTTGTTGGTTGGTATAGCTCTGGTCTGCAATGCCCAAAAGGTCTGCATGTTTGGTTTAGTCTCCAGCTTGGTACTATCAAGAGGTTGGAACCTTTGAGGGGTGGGGCCTGGTGGAAGGTCTTTATGTCATTGGTGGGTACACCCTTTAAGGGGATTATGAGAACTGAATATTCATTTCACATCTACCATGGAGCAAACCCTTCCCCTGCCATGTGCTCTGACCATGATGTTCTTTCTGCCTCACCGCAGGCTCAACAGGCTCAGAAGCGGTAGGACCAGCCTATCATAGGATGCCGGCGAAACTGTGAGCCACAGAAGTTGCGCTTTGTAAATTGATTAGCTCAGGTGTCATGGTACACAGTCACACACACACACACACACACACACACACACACACACACACAATCTCTCTGAATATCAACAGCTCTGTTTTTTTTGTTTTGTTTCCTCTCAGCTTGTAACTCAGACTCATGACAACCCAGAATTTTTATTGTTACCCCAGTACCACATAATTAGCTTGGGTTTCTCTGAGAGCTAAATGGAGAGAGAATGTGAGTTACGCTTGGCTGGGATCGTCTCAGAAGTGGGGCCCGAGACCCAGGAATTTTCTGTGAATAGGGTCTCTGGGCATTCTCTCTCTCTCTCTCTCTCTCTTGCTCTTGCTTCTCTCTCTCCCTGCTCCCACCCCTCTCTAAGGCCCTGCAGCTGTTTAACAGTTCATCTGCGGCTCCCAGTTTCTAGCCTTTTCTAGTCCCCTGGGTCGGGCAAGCCTGACACCCCCCAGAACTCTAAGGTTTAATTGCTTGGGGGAGGGGAAAATTCCCTCTTGTGTTGAATCTGCACCAGGAAACGCAGCTCTTAATTCTCAACCTGCTATTTTGTCACATAAAAGACCCTCCCAGCTGGGGAAATGAAAAAAAAAAAAATCTACTTTTTGGAATCTTCCCTTCTTTCCCTCCTTTGATTTCAGCATCATCGCCTTGGGCTACAGTCTCCAGGGTCGTTATGATTAAGAAAGACAAAAGGGTTTTAAGAAGCCTGGCTTGTCTCTGTCTTGTCTCAGGCTGCTTTAGGTTTTGTGACCATGAAAACCCACTGATACAAATGGTTGTGTACAAACTTCTTGTGCTGACTGTATACAAACAAGCGACTGGTCAGTGTCCCATTTACCCTGACACCATGGGCTCAGGAGTAAGAAGAAGTGTGAGGTAGATCTTAATCCAGGCATAGCCCATGGCCATCTAGGCTGAAGGAGGAGGATTGCTTTGAGTTTGAGGCCAGCCTGGGCTACATAGTAAATTCCTGGGCTACAGAGTAAGACATGATCTCAAAACAAAAACTAAAAAAAATCCTTTTTTTTTTTTCAAAGGAGTATGTGTGTGTGTGAACATGCATGTTACAGTGAGTGTACATGCCAGAGGGAAACTGTGTGGAATAGAGACAGTTCTCTCTTTCTACTGTGGGCTCTGAGAATCAAATACAGGCTTGCATAGCAAATGCTTTAAGCCCTTAAACTATTTTATTTTGCCAGTCCCCAAACTCTTATCATGGGAAGGCCATAGCCCTTATGCAAGGACACATAGTGATTTAAAACAAACAAACAAACAAACAAACAAGTTACCATCACATTTCCATTGCACTGGAGTATGTTGTTACTTACATGACACCGGATGATCCTGTAGACAGTGTGACACGAAGAACAGTCATCTGTAGGTATGTCCCTCTAACCCTTGGATCCCCCTAAACTCTCACTTTCAAAGTGTTTAACAGAAGGTGATTTTAGAAGCATGCTTTCGTTATATACCACACTGTAGTAAAGGGCAGGTAAGCTCTGAAAGCCAAGGGAGAAGGTTGTTTCTAGTTAACCGGAAGTGCCATTAAACCTGCTCCCACCCATCATCTGTGCTTCAAGTGGAAGCAATCACAATTTTTTTTTTTTTTTTTTTTTTTTGTATTCTTTCAGCTTTGGACTTGAGAGACAGCTTAGCCGGTAAAGTGCTTGCCATGCAAGTATGAGGATCCGAGTTCAATCCCCAGAACCCTGTGATAAAATGAGCAAGGTTGTGGGTGCTTATAATTCCGGTACAGGAGAGGCAGAGGTAGGAAGATCTCCGGGGCTGGCCAAGCCAATCTAAGCCTTCTAGAGGGAAACCTGGGTCCTAGTGAGAGCCCTGCCTCAAAAATAGTGAGAGAGCCAGGTGTGGTGGGAGCATGCTTTTAAATTCAGTTCTTGGAAGGCAGAAGCAGGTGGATGTCTGTGAGTTCAAGTCCTGGTCTACAGAGTGAACTCTAGGACTTCCAGGGCTACCTATAAAGACCCTAAAAACCAAACTAAAGAAACAAATGAGTCAACTTTGGAGGAATGACTCCCTGAACTTGACATCTGCTCCTCTCACCCCTGAGAGCATCCTCTCTGCTGCCTGGTTTCCTGTCAACTTGACACAAGATATAGTCATCAGAGAGGAGGGAGACTCAGTTGAGAAACTGTCTCCATAGGATCAGACTTTATGCAAGTCTGTAGAGCCTCTTCTTAAGTAGTGATTGATGGGGAGGGCCCAGATCGTTGTGGGTGGAGCCATCCCTGGGCTGGTGGTCCTGGGTTCTATAAGAAAGCAAGCTGAGCAAGCCATGAGGAGTAAGCCAGTAAGCAGCACCCTTCCATGGCCTCTGCATCAGCTCCTGCCTCCAGGTTCCTGCCCTGTGTGAGTTCCTGCCCTGACTTCCTCCAGTGATGAACAGTGATGTAGAAATGTAAGCCAAATAAACCCTTTCCCCCTTTCCTTCCCTGTGGGGAGCGAACAGAAGGCGGCTATCATCCTTGCAGCCATCTTGAGCCACATACCCTGACAAGAGACTTGTTTACAACAGCCTACAACAGCTGAGCACACTCTGATAACATCTTGTTTTAGATACCCAGGATTTTCCCTTGGATGTGTGAGACTTAGAGGTGTGAGACTTGAAGGCCTGACTTAAAGGTGTGACTTAGAAGTGAGATATATAAAAGTCGAGAGACAGAAGAAAGACACTTGAGACTTGAGTCCTCGAACTTGGAACTGGGAAAGAGACTAGCAACTTAGAACTAGGATGGGGACTTGAGAGTTATTACAGCTGGAAACAGGGATTAGGACTTGAGACTTGGTGCTGAAACCCAAGACTTGGAACTTGGGACTAGGAACTAAGGACTTGGAGAGAAGAAGAGAGACTGAAGAATAAACGGGATTGAATCACACTCTGTCTGGTCTTCATTCTTCAGTCTGTCCTCACTCTCTCTCTCTTGCTGAACCCCTACCAGAGGACTGGAGCAGCTTGGGGGCAGTGTGGGCTCTAACAATTTAGCCCCCAAGGCTTTTGGCAGTGTGGGTTCTAACATTGATAGAGCGGTCCCTGACATTTGACCCCCAAGCATGGGGCAGAGCGGTTCTCAACACTTCCCAACTTGCTTTTGGTCATGCTGTTTCATCATAGCAATAGTAACCCTAAGGCAATCTCCCACTCCTCCCCCACCCACATAAATTCTTTTAACCCAGAAAGTTCATATAAATACTATTTTATATTTTGTGTTTACATAACATATAATATATAAAATATGTTATATATATATATATATATATATATATATATATATATATATAATGTAGTTTTATTCTTTGATAATTTCAAACAGCTATCTAATCTATTTTGATTATATCTACCCTAATTTCTTCCACCCCCTCTTCTAGCATCTTTCTCTCTAAACATGTCTTCCTCCCAACTTCATGCCTTTTTTTTTCTTAAACCTACTGAGTCCAACTAACCTGGCCCACCAGTGCATGGCTATAGAGCCAGGAATCGCTCATGGGCAGTCTACCACCAATGACCAACATTCCAGAAAGTCCCTTTTTTAAATTTCTAAAGATTTGTTTATTTTTATTGTATGTAAGTCAGTGTTTTGTCTGCATGTGTGCATGTGTGTGCCCATGTCCATGGAGGTGGGAGGAGGACATCAGATGCCCTGGAACTGGGATAATAACGATGGTTGTGAGCTGCCATGTGGATGCTGGGAGCTGAACCTGGGTCCTCTGCAAGAGCAGCTGGCGCTCCTAACCTCAGCCATCTCTCCAGCATCTCAAAAAAAAAAAAAAAAAAAAAAAAAAAAAAAAAAAAATCCTCAAAAGGAAAGCACCATAGAACTAGATTCCCTTCCAAATCTGAGAGACAAGGCTGACCATGGAAAACTGAAACATTTCACACATTTGTTACTATGAAGGCTGGACAGTAGTCTTTTGGGGGAAGTTCTGAAATGTAAAGATTACTTCAAGTACATAGTTTAACAAATCTTAAGAAAAGCCATTTTCTTCCTAAGTGGGTCACGTGATACATAGTGAGGTCCACTTTCCTCTGCTTTAGTCTTAGCGTTTTGTTTATTAAAGGAGCATTGAGCAAAAATAGCCAATTCAGGAGAGCATCGCCTGGCCAATGTCGCCCTGAGCTGGCAATTACAGGCTATCTTCAGTCTGTGCCGATTAATTAATTGTCTTCTTAATGCTAAATTCTAATTAAGCCCCTAGTTTTGATTTGCAACGTCTCATTTTCTTCTGTTGCTCAGGTGATTTGAAATTCTAATTGTGGATTAATCTTTGCAAAATTAACACATAAAAGGGCATCTTCGAAAACACTTCCCATTACATAACACGCTGGGGAGGTGGTTTGGCATCTTGGAAAGTCACAGAACTTAGCTCCACACGAACATCTTTCCAAATGACCCATCTGCTTCAACACCAGGGAGGCCCGCTGCGGCTAAAGCTCGCTGTACTCAGATGTCGAGAAGGGTACAGGATCAGCTTGGCGGAATCAAGGTCACGTTAGGGCTTCGGAACCGATGAGTAGCCTCAGAACGGAGACCAAGGCAGCACGGGACACAAGAAAAAAGCACCCGTTTCCTGTTCTCCCCGCACTCCTATCACAGGGCGGAAGAGACAGCGAAAGTCTTTCATTGGGTACCACACCTCACTCTAGGGCTCGAGCCACACTCACTATATGTAACAAGTTGTCTCTTCTGTGGGAAGAAGCGACACTAGCCGAGCAAGTCGCTGCTTCTTATGTGGGAAAAGGCTATCCCATGGTGTATTTATATGATGATGCTAACAATGCCAAGTGATCACTTCAACGCATCTCCACTTTCCCACAAGTGAGGAAATCTCGCGTGCATCAGCTTCCCATCGCTCTGGCAAAATACCTGAAGAGAGGACCCTAAGTGAGCACAGGTTTCTTTCGGTTCATGCTTCTGGAGCCTCGGTCCGTGGCCCTTCAGCGCCGTTGTTTCTGGGTTGAATCGGGAGCCACCATGGCAGAAGAGAATGGCAAAGTCAAGTTGGTTCCAACCTGGAGGTTTCATCCCTATTGGCTTGCTTTGACAGTGCTGGAAGCTTCTGTTTGTGATCCTAGAGGAGAAAAGTGTTCAGCAATCTTACCCAGCAGCTGTGAACCCCAAGATTTACAACATTGAGTGTCCTGAGAAACAGGTCTAATAGAACACAAAGGTCCTTATCACTGAAAGAGAGGGTGGAGTGAGCCAGGCAGAGAGGGGTCATGGATGGAGAGTTCAGAATGGATCAAGTCTTTGTAATTTCCTTCTGAGACAGGCTGTCATTTTGTAGCCCAGGCTGGCTTGGAATTCATAATCCTCCTTGGCCTTCTGAGCAGTGAAGTTATACAGGCCTGAGCCACCACATCAGGGTGAAGGGTTGCAGTTTATCCAATTTTAAATCTTTTATTAAAAGGAAAGATGGGGGTGGGGTGGGGTTGGGGACTGCTCTTCCAGAGGTCCTGAGTTCAATTCCCAGCATCCACATGGTGGCTCACAACCATCTGTAATGGGATCTGATGCCCTCTTCTGGTGTGTCTGAGGACAGCTACATGTACTCATACATTAAATAAAAAATATTTAAAAAAAAATATTAAAAAGTTAAAAAAAAAAAAAAAAGGAAAGATGGAGGAGGGCGAAGTCATTACGTCTCTGCCTTTTGTCTAAAATCAAGCAGGGAAAAGAAAAGCCACTGTGATGGTGCAGCGTATGTTTGTCTTCCAGCATCCAAGTGGACCAAGAAAAAGGAACCTGAGAAAGGGGCTCATATCAGCCTAGCTGAACCGTGAACTGGCCTTGCTCACATCCTGAGGAAAAGCTACCCTCAAAGGGACCTCATACAACGGCAGAGCTCAGAGTCCTGGGTGAGAAAGAAAGGTGCCTGGCAATTGTGACATACCTCCCTTGAACTTCTTTTTTTTTTTTTTTTTTTTTTTTTTTTTTTTAACATGATCACCTTTACGCTACACTGGTTTGTCCTTTGCAATTGAAAAAAAATTTAATATTTATACCCTACACACAAAGTGTCTACAGAGTGAGTTCCAAGACAGCCAGGGCTACACAGAGAGACCTGTCTTAAAACAAAAGGAAAAAAAAACCCACCACCACAATAATAAATAAAAACGAACAAAAAACAAGCAAAAAGGAATTATACACTATAATTTCTGTGACTGGTTTCTGTTATTTAGCACAGCACCACCACATTCTTTCTCTTCCTCCTCCACTTCCTCCTCCCCAGTCTCTTCTTCCTCCTTCTCTTCTTCATCTTTCTCTTCTTCCTCCTCTTCTCCATCTTGTTTTCCTCTTCAACCTCTTCCCCTCCTCTTCTTTTCCTCCTTCTCTTCCCCTTCTTCCTCCTCCTCTTCTTCCTCCCCCTCCTCTATCTCTTTTTCCTCCTCAGTCTCTTCCCCCTCCTCTTCCTCCTCCTCCTCTTCCTACAGTCTGTCTCCTTTTTGGCTATGTCTGGGTGCACGCAGGTGAACACAGGTATCTGAGGCGACCAGAAGAAAGCACTGAATCCCCTGGAGCTGGGGTTGTCGGGTGTTTGTGAGCCACGTGGTGTGGGTGCTGGGGAAGCAGCTCACCAGCGGCTGAATAATCAGCTCAGAGGTTAAGAGCACTTACTGCTCTTCCAGAAAACCTGCATTTATAATCGCTAGCACTCAGGTTGGGGAATTTATAACCTCCTGGAACTCCAGGGCACCCAGCCTCTCCTGTCGGACTTCCAGGGCACTGTGTTCCTATATACATACCTGTGCAAGACACATGTGTGTACATAATGAAAAATAATACAAAATCCTTAAAAGAATTAGTGAGACAATGCCCAGCCTGGCATCGCACGCCTCTAATTCTAGAGAATTGGGAAGCAGAGGCAGGAGGATCACAAATTCAGGGCCTGCATGGGCTATAGAGTGAGCTCAGGTCAGCCTGTGGAATTCAGGGACTCACTCTCTCAGGACTGGGCTGTGGCTCAATGGGTAGAATCTTTTATTAATATGAATGAGGCCCTGAATTCAACCCTCAGCATTTCATTAAAAAAGAAAGAAAGAAAAGAAAAAAAGAGAGAGTGAAGGAAGGGGGAGAAAAAGGAAGTGGTTTGATTCATGAACCGGAGATAGGAAGGAATTGCACCCTTCTGGGTGGGGTCTGAGATGGATCATCCACTTAGAGAAACAGTTCAATACTATCTCAAGAACTACCATTTAACCCGAAACCCTGCAGCTGGGGAATCTACTGAGGATTAACAACGGGATAGACATGTTGCTGTAATATTTTAAATCGGCGGCACCCAATCCGGCTTGTTCTTAATCATCTGCCATCTTCCCAACTAGGCTAGGCCTGACGCCACGAGTGGTGGCATGTTCTCGCCGCTGCTGTTCAAGCTGCTGGCTCAAGCTGCTGGCTCAAGCAGACAAAAAACACCGGCCCTGCCACCCACGAGACGCCAGTGTGGGAGATGGCTCCCATAAGGAGCTGAGCCCGGACCATCCCGCCATCCACCGGGTACCCGGTAAGAATGAGACTGCAATGCTTAAAGATTAACCAAAAGCTTTATATGTTTGGTAATGCTCAAATAACATGATGCCCACACAATCAGAGGTGTTACCCAAATAACTAACCTAGATATAAGTTGTTACCCAGGACTGCTCTCGATACATTCGTGGTCATCCATGGCTCCTACATCTCTCCTTCTCTCCTAGCTCCTCCTCTTCCTCTCCTTACTCCTCCCATATTAGCTCCTCCCAACTTGCAGGAAAAATATCCCGCTACATAGACACTTGTGTTATGCCAGGAAGCGTTCGTGAGGTCCAAAGACCAACCAGGAGTTGTCTCTAATCCGATCACATCAGGGTCTTTATTTACAAGCTCGGGCCACACCTCTGTTTCTGATGCGACAGAACAGGAGGAACAGTCTTGAGTTCAATTTCAGTCAGGTATTCATAAAGGCAAGAAGCGGGTATCCAGCCTGGCACACATTTGTGTGTGTGGGGGGTGCATGATAGCCTTTAACATAATTGTCTGGTGCTGGGAGCCAAGCCATAAACTTAACTTCTGTCTTCCTCCTGATTGGTGGTTGTTAGGAAGTGAAGTGTCAGGGTCAGACTTGTAACCTGGGGTTGCAGATTTGTTGGGGAGTAACCTGGAAACTGGTGTCAGATGCAGGTCTTAGGTCAGGTTCTCTAAGATGGAGTCTGAACCTAAGATCTGGTTTCATGTAGAAGATCTTGTAGAAGGCATAAGGTATTAAATGAAAATCTCAGTGCCAGGAGTTGGCTATGGGGTCCCAGAGAGCTCCCTGCATCCTAACAATACAGGTTGTGTCCACTGTTCTTGGTTGACCCCTCCCCCCAACTAGATGGCAAGACCTCTATTGCCGATGTCATTATACACGTTGGGGGCAGGACCCAGAGACATCAAGCTGGACCTGAATTGGAAGCTTCCTCTCTGTCGGCTAGCTTTTATAGTGTTGATAAATGTGGAACAGGTCTGTTGGGAAGAGAAGACATCAAGAGTCTTACCCAGCGGGAAATCCTGCACAGTACTGGTGTAATAGTGTCATTAACCATTATGTAGGTAGACAACTGCCTTCTGACTGAGTGTAAGGCCTACTCCCCATGAGGGAATTCTTACCTGGCACTCTGAACCTGGCCAAACGCCCATGGCTGGGAGGTTATAAGCCCTAGGACAGAATTCATTGCTGATATTTTGCTAAATGAACATGCTGTAAAACTGACTTCTAAATCTTGATGTTTTATAGAGAGTAATGTTACCTTAGCCTTGGCTGGAGAAGCATCTATTTGCAGTGGGCAGCAGGTCACACGTGCAGAGACTCACAGTTGGCCAGTATCCGAGAACAGATCACTGTGGAGTCCTCAGCCCTAAATGTGACATCTGCACTCCTCCAAGGCTCAGGGAACGTCGTCACTTGAAGAAGGGTTAGAAAGAAAGAGCCAGGAAATAGGGAGGGATGCAGGATAAGATATGGCGTTTTGCACAGGAACCCTTAGCAACTATGGTTACCTGCTCAAGACCTGTAAAAGACTGGATCCCCTCCCCAACCCGAGCGGCTGTTGACAGCTAACTGTTCTTGGGAAGAAGGATACTTTCTAAAATAATGTAGCAACTGGTAAGATGTTCTCCTTCCAGTAAATACCCAACCTCCATGCTCAAGCAAACAGCCCTAATCAAATGGAATAAGGTTATATACCTAAAGATATGGGACTAGAGGGGAAACCTATTGAGAGAAGGGTTTAGTGAGGGGGAAGTTAAGATAAGAGACATTCATGAATGAGTGATTGTGATCAAATTCATGCATGCCTAAAATTGTCAAGGAATAAATAAATTAAAAAACAAAACCTTTGAGCTCCCCGGAGAGATGGCCCGGCAGTTATGAACACTGGCTGCTCTTTCAAAGAACCCAAGTTCAATGTCCAGCACCCACTTGGCAGCTCGCCACTCTTTGTAATCGGTTCTATGGGATCTAACGCCCTCTTGTGGTGTCCATGAGCACTGCATGCACGTGGTGTAAATGGACGGAAAGGTGGGAGGAGCTTGTGCTGCTGATATGGCTTGACGGGAGCCTTCAATGAAGTCTTGTCACTGTGAGGCTTTGGGGGCTTGGAGGGTGGCTCTTCCGTCCTGACTGCTGTAACTGAAAACACACATGGCATACCGTGGAGTCTTTAACTTGGAAAATCAGCAGAAATCACTGGGCCAAATGGTCCATTCTCACAAGCCCAGTTGATCCCAACTTGGACAGGGTGATCTACTTGCTCAAGAAATGAAGATACAGAAGCAAAAGGCCACAAAAGGAGAAAGCCAGAAAAATAGTTTTCCTTGATGTCAGAGAAACCTACTATTAAATTTAGAGAAGAACATTTTGTTGGCGCTTTTCAAAGCTATTTTTAAAAGTCATTTATATTTGGGGGTTCAGTGAGTTAGACAGAATCACAGTCCCATGCAGCTGTGAGATATTTGGTGGTATCTCTGGGGCTACTTTTATGAGCTTCTATTCCATCTCAAAAATTGGTAGGAAGATGAAGATGAAGTAAGAGAGACAAAACGAGATAGCCTGGGAAGACAGGGAAGGCATCTAGGAAGTTAAGAGAGGCCAGAGACTCGGCTCAGTCAGAAGTGTTTCCCTAGCATTCACAGAGACCTGGTCTCCATCCCGGTGCATCCCGGTGCATGCCTGTCATCCTCGCCCTTGGGAAGTGGAGGCAGGAGAACCAACAGTTCAAGGTCACTCTTGGCTGCATAACATGTTTAAGTAGTCAGTGTTGGTCTCTTATAGCCCCTGGTTGAGGGATGGGAGCTACCCACCCATCTCAAAAATTTTAACT
Organism: Arvicanthis niloticus; assembly: GCF_011762505.2. Classification (NCBI taxonomy): domain Eukaryota; kingdom Metazoa; phylum Chordata; class Mammalia; order Rodentia; family Muridae; genus Arvicanthis; species Arvicanthis niloticus. The sequence goes on from NC_133432.1 coordinate 8,107,905, forward strand.
CAGAGTTGTTCCTGTCTAAAGGAAATACAGGGACAAAGTGGAACAGAGACCATCCAGAGACTGCCCCACCTGGGGATCCATCCCATATGCAGACACCAAAGCCAGACACTATGGACGATGCCAAGAAGTGCTTACTGACAGAAGCCTGATATAGGTGTCTCCTGAGAGGCTCTGTCAGAGCCTGACCAATACAGATGTGGATGCTTGCAGCTAACCATTGGACTGAGCACGGGGACCCCAATGGAAGAGTTAGGGGAAGGACTGAAGGAGCTGAAGGAGCTGAAGGAGCTGAGGGGAATTGCAACCCCATAGGAAGAACAATAATATCAACCAACCAGACAGCCCAGAGCTCCCAAGGACTAAACCACCAAACAAAGAGGACAAATGGCTCCAGCTGCAAATGTACCAGAGGATGGTCTTATCTGGCATCAGTGGTGGGGGAGGAGCCCTTGGTCCTGTGAAGGCTCGGTGCCCCAGCATGAGGGAATGCTAGGGCAGTGAGGCAGGAGTGGGTGGGTGGTGGGGGGGTGGGAGAGCACCCTCATAGAAGCAAGAGGGAGGAGGTATGGGGTGGGGGTTTGTGGAGGGGAAACCTGGAAGGAGGAAAAATACAATCAAGCAATATTTAGTTAATTGTTTTGGATGCAGTATTTGTTATTTACTGCTGCATAACAAATTAAACTTAAAATTGTAGTTTAAAAAAGAAAAAAAGGAGTCCGTGTTGGCTGCATGTATCTTCAGGCAGATGGCCCCTTTGTCCCCATTCTCCAATCAGTGAGCCCAAAGCAATTTGGAAAACCTTAAGGGTGGCTCACCAGCCAATCAAGCAGAGTACAGACTGTCACTTTTCTGGTGTCCTGGAGTTTCTGCTCAAAGGTGATGGGAGAGGGTGAAATTCCTCCTCTGGGAAGAAGTGGCCAGACTTGTCCCTGGACTATCTGTAACTATCAACCTCCAGTCTACATGTGATAAGGTCAAGATCTTATCGAGAAGTTTCTCTGACAGGCCTATCCTGTTCCCCAGGGGCCGGGTGACTATCTCAAAGCATGCTTGGTCTTGAGCCATCCTGAAAAGGCCCAGCCAAGAGGGCAGCCTTCCAGCGAGGGATTCTGGGAGCTGTTGGGGTGCTTCTAAGGGCAAGAATGAGACAGGTGTGTCATCACTGTGCCTTAGCCCTGATAGGGTGCCCAGATCTCCAGGTCTCTAAAGACTCCCTGTGTGCCTTTTGGATCAGTAGTTAGGTGGCAGGACACAGCAAGGCA